>NW_024515143.1:0-4677 GCF_017590135.1 Pyrgilauda ruficollis
TCCACACACAGAGAGCTCATCGCAACAAGAACTGGGGAACAAACGACCAGTGACCTGCGGAGGAGCAGCCACAAGTTGTGGAAAGGTACGGCCAATGAGAGCTAGGGAGATTGTGGCCAGAAGAGTAATGGGAAAATATGCTGTGGAAGACCCATGGCACGGAGCGTACATGCATGAACGGACACACGGGTGCGGAAGCATGGTCACAGAGAGCAGTCCGGACTTTGGGTTGCGAGAGGTAAAAATATTGTGGAGGAATACAGCGGAAATCTCCACTGAGAATAACGTTATAGTGCATATATAAGTCAGTATGCTGGGAAAAGGAGGGGAAAAGCATGTTAATTATAACAAAATATTAGTTTTTTACCCCCTTGGGCAGCCAAATTCCTGCCACGAGTGTTTGGGATGGTGGAAAGCTAACACAGACAATCCAAGCATCATAGCAGCAGCAGCGGTGCGGGGAAGTCTGCCCCCTGCTCCCCTTCTACTACGGGCAAGATCAGTTCCCCTCCCCCATGCACCGCTGGTTTTCCTGCAGCGCCGTGGCCCCCCCTGCCGTTTCCCTGCAGGCAGCTCGGCCCCCTGCTCTCTCCCTGCCTTCCCAGGGTGGCTCCAGCTCCCCTGCGGTGGCCCAGAGCCACCCTGACAAACAGAAAAAAAAGGTGATCCTTACAGGAATTCAAAGCTGTTCGTGTGCACCATAACACAGTTGTAATGCTGTTGGCTTTTACTATAATAATTAGAAATTTATATATCCAAGATTATTTATAGCAATTGAAATTTAAGCTCTTACCTATGTCCAAATCTACATCACATAAAATTACAACGGCTTGACCACAACCTCTTTGTAATTCCTTCAGCAAAATCATTCTGTTTTAATTTTAAGCATATATTGTTCAAATTATCAATATCTTTTATAGTAATAGCATCAAAATAAGTTAAAACATCTATAGATATTGAACTTTAATAAGTTAAGTGTTCCTAAGATCAAGTAAAGTTTCACTATGTTTAAGTCTTTGTATTCTTAAATTAGATTTTATCACTTTAGTATTCTGTTGAAGTTAAGTTTATTCTTTTTTCTGTCAAAGTTCATTCATGTTATGAATAAGGGGGTAATTCGTGCTGGAAATATACGATTATTAATGTAATATAAAATAAAGCTTTAAGATCATGCTAGCCGAGGGGAGAAGGTGATTGCCACACAGGACAGCTCACAGCCGAGGAGGAGGTGCATCA
Source organism: Pyrgilauda ruficollis (assembly GCF_017590135.1). Taxonomy (NCBI): domain Eukaryota; kingdom Metazoa; phylum Chordata; class Aves; order Passeriformes; family Passeridae; genus Pyrgilauda; species Pyrgilauda ruficollis. The sequence continues at coordinate 1,237 of NW_024515143.1, forward strand.
TTAACATACGAAGAAAACCTAGCCCGCACAGGAGATGGGCACTCCCCGATGGCGTGAACAAGAAAACGCCCAGTGATGATGGCCCATGTAGATGTCCACTTCAGATAGACAGGACCATCAAGGACATACATCTGAATGAAGGATTCTGGGAAAAGGAGACCAATACGCATCAATTCCCGGACGTGGCTTTGTCCAGCACAGGACAGAAAACAGACACTGCATGAATATGAAGGACTCCAGGAGGGGACAAAGGGACTCCGCCACGGGCAAGAAAAATAGTATAAAAACCGAACTCTGCCAGGCCTCGGTGGTGAACAGGGGGATCCGGTGCAATAGAGGCCGGACCATAGTTCACCCGCTCCAATCCCGGGGTGGGCGCTACTTCTTGATTGTTGGTGGTCGGGACTGTATATCGGTGGCGAATAAATTTTATTTTTATTTTTGATCTAATTGGCTGGATCAATTTTTACCTATAACAATTCATTTCAAATTTTAGTGTTGTCTAATGTTGGAAGGAGGGTCAGGTCTCTCAGGAATTATTTAAGGGGGCTGGTAGAGTATGTAGGAAAAAAATTAGGGAGGCCAAAGCTCAGTTTGAACTTAAAATGGTGACTTCTGTAAAGGACAATTGTCTTGGTTTGGAATGGGAGGAAATTCAGGGAAGTGATACAAAGCACAAAGCTTTTTGTGTAACTGACAGTCTGTGGAACCACAGAGAAGCTGGACACGCCTCTGTGAAACACACATGTTAAAGACAAAAAACCCTGAGAACTCTTTTATCCCTTTCCAGTCAGCGAGGAGGTGGCTGGCCCCGGCCCCAGCCCCTGGTCTCAGCCAGGCTCGGCTGGGTGGTTCTGCTGCCGCCGGGCCCCTTTCCCCCTCCCCGCGCCTCACGCCGCCCCCCCTTCCTGCATCGGCTCCGGTCTGACTGGGCCGGGCTCCAGCAGCTGCCAGGCAGAAAGGCGGGGAAGGCTGCCGAGCCCGAAGCCGGTCTTGATACAGCCCAGACGCAGCTCCCCCTGACAAGTAACCAGAGGGTCAGGTAGGCCCTAGATGGGATGTTAACCCTTTCAGTGCTTCAATCCTCCCTTGAGTGAGAGAAAGTAACAAGATACAAGAATGTAAAGGAACAGCATGAAGACATCAAGGTCAGTGAGGATGAAGTCAAGTCCCAGATGGGAGGGGGAGGAGATGCCTTGTTTTTGGAGCTGAAATCCTCATGTAAGCTATAGAGAAAGGACTCTTTTTCCTTATAACACATGAAACTATGAAGAAATTGTTATAGGTAAAAAATAAAAATAGACCCAATCATAACAAATTGATGTTCCTCCTCCGACTCCTGGAATCCTGTATTCAGGTGGAAGGTGTTGATGGCCCTGGTTATCTAAGATGTGTATCTTCGTGGGCCATCACCACTGGGCGTCCTCGGGTACATGCCACTGTGAACAACCATCTCCCGTGCAGCTGAGTTTTCCTTCAAATGTTAATGCTGTGTTCCACCCTTGTCAGCCAGCCCAGTTTCGCTATCCTAGGATTAAAACTTGGTCCCCCCTTAATAACATGTTTAATACATATATCTATATTTCATAGGCAAACAAAAATAAAAAAATATAAATTTATTCTAGACCGTATTACAGTCCCGACAGCCACCAATCAAAAATGACAGTGCAAACCCCGGGATACAGGCTGGGTGAACGCAGATTTGGCCTCTATTGCACCGAATCCCCCTCCATCCACACTTGCTGCTCTGCAGGGACAGTTCTTATACTCTTTTTCTTGCCCGTGGCAGAGTCCCTTTGTCTCCTTTCAAAGTTCATCATATTCATGTTGGTTTCTTTCTTCACTCAAAGCTGCACAAAACCTCGTCCGGGAAGAGATTGATGTTCCTCCTCCGACTCCTGGAATCCTGTATTCAGGTGGAAGGTGTTGATGGCCCTGGTTATCTAAGATGTGTATCTTCGTGGGCCATCACCACTGGGCGTCCTCGGGTACATGCCACTGTGAACAACCATCTCCCGTGCAGCTGAGTTTTCCTTCAAATGTTAATGCTGTGTTCCACCCTTGTCAGCCAGCCCAGTTTCGCTATCCTAGGATTAAAACTTGGTCCCCCCTTAATAACATGTTTAATACATATATCTATATTTCATAGGCATGAATTTCTACCATATCCCTAACAAAATGCATGTGTTCAAATTGATCTCAAGCAAAAGCCTCCATGCTAAGATAAGCAAATGTTGAAATAGCTGTGATCCCATGAGAAGTTTAAACAGAAGAAGAGAGAAGAGTAGTCCTGTGCTTCCAGGAGAAGAAGAAAAGAATCTCGGTTCCCAAGGATAAAGATGATTTTAGAAATAGATAATGAGAACTTTTGCCTTTAAACAGCTCATCTTTAAAACAATACCCCATAAGTCAACATAGCCAATCAACAAGCTGTGAAAAGGCTTGTAGATAATGGGAAGGATTTAACCATGGCAGGGTTCCCAAGGCAGTTGCTAATCATAACAAAATTAAGAGCCACGAGAGAACTGTTTTTTCCTCTTATAAAGAAGTCTCTATAGCCTTAACAAGAGGGACTTCTCTCTCTGAGTAAACTGAATAAGGCTATTTTAAAAATAGAAAACTGACTGAAAACCTTAATTGTAGTTGCTTTACATTATCAGTGAGAAAAAAAAGTTGTGATGGGAGAAGTGTTCTAGAAGGTTCGTTTTATTTCTTACTACTATTTTTCCCTTCTAGTTACTTTTAATAAAATCATCTTTATACCCTTTTAAAGTTTTAAGCCTGCTTTGCCTTTCTCCTAATCCTATCTCACAACAGAAAGTGAGTGTATTAGTGATTAGCCAGCATCGAACCGGCCACATTCTTTAGTGCGTTAGCCAGGAAAATCTCAAAATTAAAGAAATCTTAAATTAGCGAACCAAAACTACTACGCAAAATTAGTGTTTCCGCCCAGTTTTGAACTAAAACGGCCACAATAATAAAAAATGTTTTTACAAATATATTAACAGCAAAAGGAAGGGTAAGAACAACCTTTGTTCTTTACTGGATGAGGGAGGGAACTGTCCTGGATTAGGGCAAATCTGGGAGAAAACCTCCAAAGGGGGCTCCCCCAGAAAACAAACCCACACAGCCCCTTTCCCCCACCGGTTCGGGAAGGATTCCTTGGAGAGAAGTGGAAAGAACCTGTTTATTTAACAAGCAAAACACCCCCAGCACACAAAATGAACGATACCAGATGACAACACTTTCACCAATCTGAAAAGGATGACAAATTCAGAAAGTCTTTCCTGGGAGTGGTCGCTCTGTTGTTGCTCCCTCCGGCGCTGGGGATAGCTGCTGCAGCCACAAGATGTAAACTCTCGGTGTTTCCCAGGTCCCAGTCCGGAGCAGGTTTGAATGGTTTTAAGAAGGGAAGGAAAAAAACAGTCCAGGGAAAAATCT
>NW_024515144.1:0-366 GCF_017590135.1 Pyrgilauda ruficollis
GAGGTTCTGTGAGGTTCACAGAGGTTCTGTGCCCCCCAGCACCACCCCCCACCTCTGCACCCTCCCCAGGTGGCTGTTGGTGGGGTTGGACCCTGCAGGATGCTGCAGGAAGGAATTCCCACCTCTCCCCTCTCCTGCTGCCCCCTCCCACCCGTGTTCCTGCCCGCTGTGTCTCCAGGGTGATGTCTGAGCCACACCTGAGCTCAGCCTGAGGCCCCTTCCTGAACATTTCCAGCAGAGCAGGATGGAGACCCCATCAGGGTCAGGGGATAACCCTGGCAATGGAAAGGCAGGTGGCACCTTCCCTTCTTGCTGCTGCCAGGTGTGAGCCCCAGCCAGACCCTGGCAGTGTCCCAGGCCAGGCTG
>NW_024515145.1:0-366 GCF_017590135.1 Pyrgilauda ruficollis
CTTGTTTAGGATTGTCTTTGTGAATTGTGGGATTGCAACTGGTGGCTGAGGTCAATCTCCACCAAGGAGGATTGCAGTTACTGTACTCCCTAGTGAATATGTACAGACATTGTTTTATATATATTAATCAATGGTTATCAGGAAAAATCAATCCATTTCCATAGGTGAAAAATACTATTTTTATTTTGCCCACGTACTTTGATGGTACAATTTGAGGATTGAAATTTATAAGAGAAATAGTGGAAAAACGTATATGGGATGTGTTTTTGGGAGGGTATATTCTGACTTGGTCTTTCTCAAACACTTTGTAGATATTAGATTGAGTTTAGTCCCTCTATTTCTTGGGTTGTGGATAGAAAAAAAAAG
>NW_024515146.1:0-366 GCF_017590135.1 Pyrgilauda ruficollis
AAATTCCCTCGGGACCCCCCCCCAAAGCGCCTGGGGACCCCTCCCCGAATTGGGGGCGCCCCCAGCCCCACCTGGCCCTCGGGCCGGGCCAGCAGCAGGGAGATGTTGGTCTGCTGCTCGCGGGTCAGGAAGGCCACGGCCTCCTCGCGGTCCTGGATCTCCACCCCGTTGATCTGCAATTGGGGAGGGGGCGGCGGGGGAGACCCCCAGGGACCCCTCCCCAAATGAAGGGCACGGGGAAGGGTGGGGGAAAGGGGGGTTCAGGGGGTTTTTGAGGGGTTTGCCTCTGAAAATGCCCCGAATTGCTCGCAATCCCCGGAAATTGCCCAAATCCCCCCGAAAATCCTCCCCAAAATCCCCCCCAAA
>NW_024515147.1:0-366 GCF_017590135.1 Pyrgilauda ruficollis
ATTCCAGGGCCAAGCTGTGCTACATGGCGCTGCCCACCCACACCGGCTGCTGCCTCCTCCGGCCCGACCTGACGCTGCTGCTGCTGCTGCCCCCCGGGACCCCCCGAGAGCCCCTGAACCCCACAGCCCTGAGCGCCCTGAGCGCCCTGGGCCACGGCTGAGACCCCCCAAAAAAGCACTCAGGTGCTCCCCAAAACCCCACCTGAGAGGCGAAAATAAAAAATTGCTGACCTGGAGGATAAGCGTGTTGGAGGTAGGAGGGTTGTGGTGGGGTGCGGTGGAGAAAGGGAGGGGGAAATGGCAGAAAGGAGAGGGGGAAAGGGGAGGAAGGTGAGGGGGGAAAAGGGTGGAAGTGTGAGGGGAAAA
>NW_024515148.1:0-366 GCF_017590135.1 Pyrgilauda ruficollis
TGTCACCTGCCCAGGTGCTCTGTCCCCCCCGCACTCACCTGCCCAGTGGCTCAGGTGGCTCTGCTGCACCTGAGCGCAGCGCAGCTCCTCGTTGGCCTCGCGCAGCGCGTCCCGCTCCTCCAGCAGCCGCTGCGGGCACGGGGGCAGGCGTCCAGGTGAGCGCCAGGTGTGTCCCCAGGTGTGTCCCAGGAGTGTCCCAGGTGTGTCCATGTGTGTCCCAGGTGTGTCCCAAGTGTGTCCCATGTGTCCCCCCAGGTGTGTCCATGTGTGTCCCAGATGTGTCCCAAGCGTGTCCCAGCTGTTCCCAGCTGTGTCCTAGGTGTCTCATGTGTGCCCCATGTGTGTCCCAGGTGTGTCCCCAGCTGT
>NW_024515149.1:0-366 GCF_017590135.1 Pyrgilauda ruficollis
CAGCTGCTCTTCTCATGGATGTTGTAAATACTGCAAGTACTATCAAAGGCATGCACAGTAATAAAAAGGATTGTTTGACAGCTCTGGAAAAATAGCTTCTTGCATTATAAAAGTATGAAATCAAAGTGTAAAAACCTGTCAGGTAGGGAACACACCTTGGCTTATGTTCAGCTGAAGTTGCATCCCTGCTCTTCACCTTTACCTGGGAAGTATTGAGGGGAATATTGAGTGCTTGTTGCAAGCCTTGCCCAGAGCCATGGGGTGGGAAAGCTGCAGGGGACCACAGTGGGTCCCTGCTCCGTCCTCCCTGGTCAGGCACTGCTGAGTCCAGCTCTGGGCCCCTCTGGAAAGGACACTGAGGGGCTG
>NW_024515150.1:0-366 GCF_017590135.1 Pyrgilauda ruficollis
CTCACAATTCCATTTCCACTGACCACAATGGAAATTTAAGCGCTTTGCTGTGGTCCCGTGTCCTAATCTTGGATCTCAATCCCAGCCCTCAAGTCACAGACAGTTTTAAAGCAGGTGTGATGGTTCAGAGATTGGAAACGAGTTTCATCTCCATATGGTGACAGGGCTGTTGGGAAAGGCAGAAATCGCGGCACGGAGCGATCGGCAGCTCGAGCCGCAGAACGCCCTGAACTCCGTAACCTGCCATTGCACGCTCCATCTGGGAGAGGGGATCATTTCAGAAACTTCAGGACAAAAAGGGAATTTATCTCTTCACCTCTAGGAATTGATATGCCTTATTTCAGCAAAGAAATGACAGATTTAAAA
>NW_024515151.1:0-366 GCF_017590135.1 Pyrgilauda ruficollis
CTGTATACACATCGAATTTCAGTTTTTTCTATTGAACAATAGGAATGGGGGGTGTGTGTATCATTTCCTGCCACATACCTTTTACGTGGTGTTTCTCTTACTTCTAGAGGATAAATTTCCCCTTTTCTTGATAAATCCTCCTCCTCTATGATTGTTGATTTTCGCTTCCACTCTCCTTCCCATTTTTTTTTGTACTACCACGTTTTTTCTTGATGTCATCTATTTCAAAATGTCTAGGGGGCCTAAACTGATACTGTCCCATGGCCAAATTTCACTTCAGAGTGTCCTCCCGCACAGCCAACAATCAGTTAGATTCAATTGTTTTGTAATCTTTTCCATCATATTGATAAAAAGATTCTTTCCATG
>NW_024515152.1:0-366 GCF_017590135.1 Pyrgilauda ruficollis
CAGACAGAGAATGAACTACGGTGGGATTTGGTACATCATCGCTGAGTGGTGGTCAAAACAACAGGCACATTCTTACTTCCATTCATGGAAAGACAAACTTTTTACCTCTACATCAACATTATGGGCATTGTCCCCAAATCTGGGTCACAGGATCACTCATTTCAGAGCAATATCCCCATTCTGTTCCCATCAATACCTCTGTGCCTGACTGACCACCACCAGCCCCCAGCATGAAGTTTTATTTTTTTCAGGGGTACAGCCACATCACAATCCTAAGAGAATAAATGAACCCTTGAACTAGCAGCAGTCAACAACTGTCATGACTAGGCAGAATACAATTAACTAAACCAGAATTAGTCAAGCCAC
>NW_024515153.1:0-366 GCF_017590135.1 Pyrgilauda ruficollis
CGTGGAACTGGGGACAATGGCACATACAGGGGGCACTGGGAGGGCTCTAATGCAGAGTTTGGGGGGTTTAAGGAAGATTTGGGGTATCTCAGAAGAGTGTTGGGGTCACGTAAGGGAGGTATTGGAAGTCCTGGGAAAGCTCTAAGCAGATTTTGGGGTTTCTGAGAGAGAAATGAGAAGCTCTAAACAAGTTTTTGGGGTGTTTCAGTTGAAACTGAAAGGCTCTGAAAAGGTTTTGGGATGTCTCAGTAGAAAACAAAGAATTCTAAGCAGTTTTAAAGTGTCTGAATTGACAAATGTGAGATCTAAAAAGGTTTTTGGGTGTCCCAATGACACATAAGGAGTTCTAAGGAAGTTTTGGGGTCT
>NW_024515154.1:0-4676 GCF_017590135.1 Pyrgilauda ruficollis
GTTTGATCCCAGTTTGATCCCAGTTTAACTCAGCCCCCTCCCAGTTTGATCCCAGCCCCTCCCAGTCCCCCCCAAATCCCCCCCAGTTCGATCCCAGTTTGGTCCCAGTCTCTCCCAGTCCCTCCCAGTTCGATCCCAGTTTATCCCAGTTTAACCCAGTCCCTCTCAGTTTAACCCCCTCCCAGCTTATCCCAGTTTATCCCAGTTGATCCCAGTTTAACCCAGCCGATCCCAGTTGATCCCAGTTTAACCCAGTCCCCCCCAGTTGATCCCAGTTTATCCCAGTTTGATCCCAGTTCGATCTTTTCTCCTCATTTTCGGGATATTTTATCCCATTTTTACATTTTTTATCCCATTTCCGGGATATTTTTTCCCCTTTCCGGGACATTTTATCCCAATTTTTCTATTTTTCCCCATTTCCCGAGTTCCGCTCCAATTTTGAAACTTCCTCCCCAATTCCGAAGTTTGACCCCAACTTTTGGGGCGGTTCCGCTCCCGTTTTCGGCCGATTTTAACCCAAATTTTTCATTCCCTCACCCATTTTTGGGTTTTTTCTCCTCATTTTTGGGTTTTTCCCCCTTTTTTGGGGGTTTTTTCCCCGTTTTTTTGGGGTTTTTTCCCCATTTTTTGAGGTTTTAATTCCGATTTTTTTCCCCCATTCCGGCCCCACCCGGGCGCGCCCTCCCCGCGCGCCGCGCTCTGATTGGCTCCCTCAGGCCACGCCCCCTCTGGTGGCCAGTCTGAGCTCAGCCAATCAGCGCCGCGTCCGTCGCGGGGCGGGGCGAACCCCGCGCGCTGATTGGTTCTTCCCGGGGTGGGTGGTGTTGAGTGGGCGTGGCCTCGCCGCCGCTGGGGCGGGGCCGTGACACGTGGGGGGGACCTGGGGCGGATTTTGGGGGTCCCGGGGCGATTTTGGGGGTACTGGGTGGTTCAAGGGGGGATTTTGGAGGTTCTGGAGGCGAAGGGAAAACCTGGAAAAGAGGGAAGGGAAACCGGGAGAGAAAACTGGGAATGAGGGAGGAGAAACCGGGAGGGGAAACCGGGAAAAGGGATGAAAAGAGAGAGGGAAAAACCGGGATAAAGGGAGGAAAACCGGGAATGAGGGAGGGAAAAACCGGGAGGGAAATCCGGGGAAAAGCGGGAGGGAAAAAAACCGGGATAAATGGAGGAAAATCGGGAATGAGGGAGGGGAAACCGGGAGGGGAAACCGGGATAAAGGGAGGAAAAGAGAGAGGGAAAAACCGGGATAAAGGGAGGAAAACCGGGAATGAGGGAGGGAAAAACCGGGAGGGAAAACCCAGGATAAAGGGAGGAAAAGGGGGTGGGAAAAACCGGGATAAAGGGAGGAAAACCGGGAATGAGGGAGGGAAAAACCGGGAGGGAAATCCGGGGAAAAGCGGGAGGGAAAAAAACCGGGATAAATGGAGGAAAATCGGGAATGAGGGAGGGGAAACCGGGAGGGGAAACCGGGATAAAGGGAGGAAAAGAGAGAGGGAAAAACCGGGATAAAGGGAGGAAAAGAGAGAGGGAAAAACCGGGATAAAGGGAGGAAAAGAGAGAGGGAAAAACCGGGATAAAGGGAGGAAAACCGGGAATGAGGGAGGGGAAACCGGGAGGGAAAACCGGGAGGGAAAACCCGGGATAAAGGGAGGAAAAGGGAGTGGGAAAAACCGGGATAAAGGGAGGGGAAACCGGGAATGAGGGAGGGAAAAACCGGGAGGGAAAACCGGGAATGAGGGAAAGGAAAAGCGGGGATGAGGGAGGGAAAACCGGGAGGGGAAACCGGGAAAAGGGAGGAAAAGCAGGAGGGAAAAAACCGGGAAAAGCGGGAAGGAAAACCGGGAATGAGGGAGGGAAAAACAGGGAGGGGAAACCCGGGATAAAGGGAGGAAAAGGGAGTGGGAAAAACCGGGATAAAGGGAGGGGAAACCGGGAATGAGGGAGGGAAAAACCGGGAGGGAAAACCGGGGAAAAGCGGGAGGGAAAAAAACCGGGATAAATGGAGGAAAATCGGGAATGAGGGAGGGGAAAACCGGGAGGGAAAACCGCGAAAAGAGGGAGGGAAAACCGGGAATGAGGGAGGGGAAAACCGGGAGGGGAAACCGGGAAAAGGGAGGAAAAGAGAGAGGGAAAAACCGGGATAAAGGGAGGAAAACCGGGAATGAGGGAGGGAAAAACCGGGAGGGAAATCCGGGGAAAAGCGGGAGGGAAAAAAACCGGGATAAATGGAGGAAAATCGGGAATGAGGGAGGGGAAACCGGGAGGGGAAACCGGGATAAAGGGAGGAAAAGAGAGAGGGAAAAACCGGGATAAAGGGAGGAAAAGAGAGAGGGAAAAACCGGGATAAAGGGAGGAAAAGAGAGAGGGAAAAACCGGGATAAAGGGAGGAAAACCGGGAATGAGGGAGGGAAAAACCGGGAGGGAAATCCGGGGAAAAGCGGGAGGGAAAAAAACCGGGATAAATGGAGGAAAATCGGGAATGAGGGAGGGGAAAACCGGGAGGGAAAACCGCGAAAAGAGGGAGGGAAAACCGGGAATGAGGGAGGGGAAAACCGGGAGGGGAAACCGGGAAAAGGGAGGAAAAGCAGGAGGGAAAAAACCGGGAAAAGCGGGAAGGAAAACCGGGAATGAGGGAGGGAAAAACCGGGAGGGAAAACCCAGGATAAAGGGAGGAAAAGGGGGTGGGAAAAACCGGGATAAAGGGAGGAAAACCGGGAATGAGGGAGGGAAAAACCGGGAGGGAAATCCGGGGAAAAGCGGGAGGGAAAAAAACCGGGATAAATGGAGGAAAATCGGGAATGAGGGAGGGGAAACCGGGAGGGGAAACCGGGATAAAGGGAGGAAAAGAGAGAGGGAAAAACCGGGATAAAGGGAGGAAAAGAGAGAGGGAAAAACCGGGATAAAGGGAGGAAAACCGGGAATGAGGGAGGGGAAACCGGGAGGGAAAACCGGGAGGGAAAACCCGGGATAAAGGGAGGAAAAGGGAGTGGGAAAAACCGGGATAAAGGGAGGGGAAACCGGGAATGAGGGAGGGAAAAACCGGGAGGGAAATCCGGGGAAAAGCGGGAGGGAAAAAAACCGGGATAAATGGAGGAAAATCGGGAATGAGGGAGGGGAAACCGGGAGGGGAAACCGGGATAAAGGGAGGAAAAGAGAGAGGGAAAAACCGGGATAAAGGGAGGAAAAGAGAGAGGGAAAAACCGGGATAAAGGGAGGAAAACCGGGAATGAGGGAGGGAAAACCGGGAAAAGGGAGGAAAAGGGGGCGGGAAAAACCGGGATAAAGGGAGGGGAAACCGGGGAAAGAGGGGAGGAAAACCGGGGAAAAGGGGGGAAAAGCAGGAGGGAAAAAACGGGATAAAGGGAGGAAAAGAGAGAGGGAAAAACCGGGATAAAGGGAGGAAAACCGGGAATGAGGGAGGGAAAAACCGGGAGGGAAATCCGGGGAAAAGCGGGAGGGAAAAAAACCGGGATAAATGGAGGAAAATCGGGAATGAGGGAGGGGAAACCGGGAGGGGAAACCGGGATAAAGGGAGGAAAAGAGAGAGGGAAAAACCGGGATAAAGGGAGGAAAAGAGAGAGGGAAAAACCGGGATAAAGGGAGGAAAACCGGGAATGAGGGAGGGAAAACCGGGAAAAGGGAGGAAAAGGGGGCGGGAAAAACCGGGATAAAGGGAGGGGAAACCGGGGAAAGAGGGGAGGAAAACCGGGGAAAAGGGGGGAAAAGCAGGAGGGAAAAAACGGGATAAAGGGAGGAAAAGAGAGAGGGAAAAACCGGGATAAAGGGAGGAAAACCGGGAATGAGGGAGGGAAAAACCGGGAGGGAAATCCGGGGAAAAGCGGGAGGGAAAAAAACCGGGATAAATGGAGGAAAATCGGGAATGAGGGAGGGGAAACCGGGAGGGGAAACCGGGATAAAGGGAGGAAAAGAGAGAGGGAAAAACCGGGATAAAGGGAGGAAAAGAGAGAGGGAAAAACCGGGATAAAGGGAGGAAAACCGGGAATGAGGGAGGGAAAACCGGGAAAAGGGAGGAAAAGGGGGCGGGAAAAACCGGGATAAAGGGAGGGGAAACCGGGGAAAGAGGGGAGGAAAACCGGGGAAAAGGGGGGAAAAGCAGGAGGGAAAAAACGGGATAAAGGGAGGAAAAGAGAGAGGGAAAAACCGGGATAAAGGGAGGAAAACCGGGAATGAGGGATGGAAAAACCGGGAGGAAAAACCGGGGAAAACGGAGGAAAAGAGAGAGGGGAAACCGGGATAAAGGGAGGAAAAGCGGGAGGGAAAAAACCGGGAAAAGCGGGAGGGAAAACCGGGAATGAGAGAGGGAAAACCGGGAAAAGGGAGGAAAAGGGAGAGGGAAAACCTGGAAAAGAGGGAAGGGAAACCGGGAGGGAAAACCGGGAATGAGGGAGGAGAAACCGGGAGGGGAAACCGGGAAAAGGGAGGAAAAGAGAGAGGGAAAAACCGGGATAAAGGCAGGAAAACCGGGAATGAGGGAGGGGAAACCGGGAGGGAAAACCGGGAAAAGGGAGGAAAAGAGAGAGGGAAAAACCGGGATAAAGGGAGGAAAACCGGGAATGAGGGAGGGAAAAACCGGGAGGGGAAACCCGGGATAAAGGGAGGAAAAGCGGGAGGGAAAAACCGGGAAAAGCGGGAAGGAAAACCGGGAATGAGGGAGG
>NW_024515155.1:0-366 GCF_017590135.1 Pyrgilauda ruficollis
AGGAAACCAGCACATAAAGAACTACCCGGCTAAGGGAGGGGGACTCCAAAAGCGGGAAGATAGGCAGAAGGGAGATGCAGGCCCCTGGGGCTGGACACAAAAAGGAGAGTTTGAGAGATGGGGGACCAGTTTGCTTTTACTGTAAAGAGAACGGGCATATCAGAAAGAATTGCCCCCAGAGGGAAAAGGACCTGAGGGTTGTGGCATTCACATTCTCTGAAAAATCCCTTCGCCCAGGATTTCTCTCCTGGGAAGTTGAGAAGCCTCAGAGAAAAAGGAAAACAATAATTATTTCATTTCATTCTCCTGTGTTTTGCCCTGTTGGAATGTGGTTGGAGCTTGTTTACCAGCAGGTGATTGTTTCAT
>NW_024515156.1:0-366 GCF_017590135.1 Pyrgilauda ruficollis
CTCTGGGAAAAGCAAAAGGAATTCAAGGAGGGCATCATCCCACTGGCACATGGAGCTGGTGCTGCTGCCCGGGATGAGCAGCCTGGTGTCCACAGAAAGGGTTAAATAAATCCCACAGTCGCAGAGATTGGCTGTTTTAGGGAAGTGGTGTTGCTGGTTTTGCCTGAGACCGAGTGTTTTGTGTTTCCACTCACGAACCTGAAGACAGAAAGCAATGACTCCCTGGGAAAGCTGCAGCGCTGTGCCCGGGACTCCCGGGATTCCTGAGGCTGGGCAGGGGGCTCAGAGCCCCTGAGGGCAGCGGGGCTCGGGCTGCTCTGTGCTGGGCTGTCCCTCGGGGCTGGCTGTCCCCAGCACGGCACCGGG
>NW_024515157.1:0-365 GCF_017590135.1 Pyrgilauda ruficollis
AAAAAAAAATACATACTCACTCTGCAACAGCATTTTCTGAGACAAATATAGAAACATCCAAAGTACCATTAAATAAACACCACTCATTAGAAAAATGGGCTCAACCCTACAAATCACACACACCTCATCATCAAAAGGACATTGCCATTGTATCTTTAATAATAATTATTCATATTGATACCTGCAAAACTAGACTGTTAGGATTTAATTCACAATTTAAAATGCATTTTAATGCATTGGTCCTTCCTCAAAAAAATTTCTGTGGTGCTCTGCAACAAAGGAAAAAACTTTTGATCCCTGACTTAGACTGGTGAAAATCATAAAATGGGTTCGGTTCAAAGGGACCTTAAAACCCATCCCATCCC
>NW_024515158.1:0-365 GCF_017590135.1 Pyrgilauda ruficollis
CCAAAAATTCTCCAAAATTTCCCCAAAGTTCCCAAAAAAGTTCCCCAGAATTCTCCCAAATTCCCCCTAAATCCTCAAAAACTCCACAAAATTCTTCCAAAACTTCCCCAAAATCCCCAAAATCCCCCGAAATTCCCCTAAAATTCCCTCAAATCTCCCAAAATTCCCAAATTTGCCCAAAATTTCCCCCATATTCCCCAAAATCCCAAAAAAATTCCCCCAAATTCCCCCAAATCTCCCAATATTCCCAAAAATTCCCCAAATTTCCCCAAAACTCCCTCAAAATCCCCCAAAATTCCCCTAAAATACTAAAAAAATCCCCCAAATCCCCCGAAATCTCCCAAATTTTCCCAAAATTCCCAAAT
>NW_024515159.1:0-365 GCF_017590135.1 Pyrgilauda ruficollis
ATCCCCACAGATCCCTGACCAATGGCTGCCCCATAGAGCCCCAAACTCCCCCCAGCCCCACACGTGCCTCACACACCCCACACACCCCAAAACCCCACAAACCCCACCCACCCCACCTGTGCCCCACACGCCCCAAACATGCCCCAAACCCCCCAGGGATGATGGAGGTGCTCCCTGACCGCTGCGTGCCCATCGCCAAGCGCGAGCTGCTCTACATGGGCGCCGTGGGCGTCGTCTGCTGGCTCGGGGGCATCATCTTCATCGACCGCAAGAGAACGCACGACGCCATCAGCGTCATGGCCGAGGCTGCCCACACCATGCTCAGCCAGGACGTGCGTTGGGGGGGCTGCGGGGCGGTTATGGGG
>NW_024515160.1:0-365 GCF_017590135.1 Pyrgilauda ruficollis
GGTCTCTTCCAACCTAATTGATTCTGTTATTCTAGAAGCTAATTGCTTGCTATGATTGTGAAAGTTCATCCTCTCTGTGGTTGGTCCCAGTTAAAGTAATGGAATAATGCAGATTCTTGCCCAGATACAGTGAGAATTGCTGCCCTATGAATTGAGCTTGAGCTAAACTTCTGTTGTGGTCTGTGAGCAGTGGAACTGGAAGCAAAATGAAGCAATAGTTTATATTAATAATATGTTTGGTATAATATCTGTAATAGAGGGTGTTTTTATCAGTTATAATTCAGTCATTTAATCCCATCCCACAAATAAAGTAGAGGGATGAAGCCCTCTGTAGAGGGCAGAAGCTGGCATTTTTTTTGTGACTT
>NW_024515161.1:0-365 GCF_017590135.1 Pyrgilauda ruficollis
AAGGATTTGGGGTCACGGGTTTGGGGTCCATATGCCGCATGGCCGGCGCTGGATTTGGGGTGGGGGGAAATGATTTAGGGGGGGACACCCAGATTTGGAGTTGGGGACAGATTTGAGGTGGGGGATACACGGATTTGGGGTCGGGGGCCCCTCCAGATTTTGGGGTGTCCCCCCTCTTTTGGGGTCCCCCCAGATTTGGGGTGTCTCCCCCCGTTTTTGGGTTGTCCTCCCGGGTTTGGGGCGGGGGTCCCCCCTGATTTGGGTTGGGGGTCTCCCCGGGTTTGGGGTGTCCCCCCCAGATTTGGGTCGGGGGTCCCCCGTTTTTGGGGTGCCCCCCACTCACACTGGAAGGTCAGGTCCAGCAG
>NW_024515162.1:0-365 GCF_017590135.1 Pyrgilauda ruficollis
TCAGAAAACCTTTTTCCTAAATTAAAAATTTAACTGGTAGTATTGTTTTTATTCAAACCTCTTTTCGTATACATTTCTGACTTCAAATTCTTTAAACATTGCCAAATTTCATGTATTTTAACTTACAGGGTGCAATGCTACCTCCTTGCCCCCAAGCTGAATTTTTGCAGAAGTCTGGTGCTTCAGTGAAGTAAATTGACTTATCTTACGCTTTGACAAGAAGGCACAACTGCCTGATATTTTTGAAAGAAGACTCAAGTAGGAAGCCTATGAAAAAACCTAAACTTTTTTTGTTCGGTGGTGGGGTTTTCTTCCCCTGTGTCAAGACAAAAACACCAAAATGGGCGGGGGGGGGGGGGGGGGGG
>NW_024515163.1:0-365 GCF_017590135.1 Pyrgilauda ruficollis
TGGGGACAGCTGGGGATACTGGGGACAAATGGGGACACCTGGGGGCAGCTGGGGACACCTGGGGACAGCCCAGGACAGCTTGGGGACAGCCTGGGGACACCAGGACAGCTGAGGACACTCCCTGTCACCCTATGGACACCCCCATGTCACCTTCTTGTCACCCTCGGTCCCCCCGATGTCCCCAATCCCTGCAGTATCCCCAATGTCCCCAGTGTCTCTGCTGTCCCCAAATGTCCCCAATCCCTTGATGTCCCTGCTGTCCCCAGTGATGTCCACGCCACTGTCCCCGCTGTCCCTGCTGTCCCCAGTCCCCTCAATGTCCCCAGTGTCCCCACGTATCCCTGTCCCCGTGTCCCTGTGCCTGT
>NW_024515164.1:0-365 GCF_017590135.1 Pyrgilauda ruficollis
TGTGCACCATCTGGCGCAGCTACGCCTGACAAACCCCTATGCAGCGTTGCGCACTTCGTCATCTTTCAGCACCCCCTGAGACGATTGTTGAGGACAGCATGGAGCACGATTCTTTGCATAAGCTGTCTGGCGTCGCCTAACATGCGAACGACCAAGCCCAATGTGGCACGACCGTGCGACTGCCCGACCCACAGCGCACACAACACCCTTGCACTCTGCCATTTTGGCGTGTAGACAGGAGGCAAAAACCCAACGAATTGACACACAAAGCATCGAGCGGGGTCGAACAATGAGTTCGTCACGACAACGACAGCCTCAAAGGGTGAGCGCTAACTTCCGTGTAGAGGCCCAGGCTAAAATGCTGC
>NW_024515165.1:0-4577 GCF_017590135.1 Pyrgilauda ruficollis
GGAATTTGAGGGAATTCGGGGATTCGGGAATGAGGGAATGAGGGGAATTGGGAATTCGGGGGAATTTGGGGGAATTCAGGAATTGGGAATTTGAGAATTCAGGAATGCGGGATCGGGAATGAGGGAATTTGGGGGGATTTGGGGGAATTTGGGGGAATTCGGGGATTCAGGAATTTGGGAATTCGGGAATGAGGGATCAGGAATGTGGGAATGAGTGGAATTGGGAGTTTGGGAATGAGGGAATTTGAGAATA
The DNA here is from genome assembly GCF_017590135.1 of Pyrgilauda ruficollis. Lineage (NCBI taxonomy): Eukaryota > Metazoa > Chordata > Aves > Passeriformes > Passeridae > Pyrgilauda > Pyrgilauda ruficollis. The sequence continues at coordinate 254 of NW_024515165.1, forward strand.
TGGGGGAATTTGGGAATGAGGGAATTTGGGAATTCGGGGGAATTTGGGGGAATTCGGGAATTGGGGATTTTGGGATTGGGAATTTGAGAATTCAGGAATGCGGAATTGGGAATGAGGGAAAGAGGGAATTTGGGGATGTGGGAATTTGGGAGAATTGATGGGGAGTTTGGGAATGCAGGAGTGGGAATTTGGGATTGGGAATGTGGGAATGGGGCAGTTTGGGAATGGGAGAGTTTCGGGAATTTGGGGGAATCTGGGGGAATGAGGGAATTTGGGAATTCGGGGATGCGGGAATTTGGGGAAAAATCAGGAATTCAGGAATGAGGGAATTTGGGGGAATTTGGGGGAATTCATGGGAAATTTGGGAATGCAGGAGTGGGAATGTGGGAATGGGGGAGTTCGGGAATTTGGGAGAGTTTGGGGGAATTCGGGAATTGGGATTTGGGATTGGGAATTCGAGAATTTGGGAATGCAGGATCAGGGATTTGGGATTGGGAATGAGGGAACGAGGGAATTCGGGAGTTTGGGGGAATTTGGGAATTTGGGAATGAGGGAATTTGGGAATTTGGGGGAATTGGAGAATTTGGGGGAATTTGGGAATTTGGGTATGAGGGAATTGAGGAAATTGGGGAATTTGGGAATTTGGAGGAATTTGGGAATTTGGAGGAATTCGGGAATTCAGGAATGAGGGAACAAGGGAATTTGGGGGAATTTGGGGATGCGGGAATTTGGGGGAAATGATGGGGAATTTGGGAATGCAGGAATGGGGCAATTTGGGAATGGGGGAGTTCAGGAATTTGGGGGAATCTGGGGGAATTCGGGAATTCGAGAATTCAGGAATGCAGGATTGGGGATTTGGGATCGGGAATGAGGGAACGAGGGAATTTGGGAATTTGGAGGAATGAGGGAATGTGTGAAATTCGGGAATTCGGGGATTCGGGAATGCGGGAATGTGGGAAATTTGGGAATGTGGGAATTCGGCATCGGGCAAACGAGGAAATGTGGGAATGATGGAATTTGGGCTCTGGAATTCAGGATCGGGGATTCGGGATTGGGAATGTGGGAATGAGGGATTGGGGATTCAGGATCAGGAATTTGGGAATTCAGGGATTTGGGAACGAGGGAATTTGGGAATGAGGGAGTTCGGGATTGGGGATTTGGGAATTCGGGAATGCAGGAATTCGGGATTGGGAGATTTGGGAATGAGGGAATGTGGGAATTTTGGATTTGGGAATTTGGGGAATTTGGGAATGACTGAATTGGGGAAAGTGGGAATTTGGGACTGGGAATTCGGGATCGGGAATTCGCGATCGCGGATTTGGGATCGGGGACTTAGGAATTTGGGATTGGGAATTTGGGAATTCAGGAATTTGGGATTGGGGATTTAGGATTGGGAATTCAGGAACGTGGGAATGAGGAAGTTCAGGATTGGGAATTCGGGAATGGGGAGCTGGAATCGGGAAGAGGATTTGGGATCAGGGTCAGGAATTTGGGGTCGGGGCTGGGAATTTGGGGCTGGGAATTCGGGAATTCCTGTAGTTCCTGCCTGGAACCTTCTTTTCCTTCCCATTTTTCCCACCCCAAACCCCATTTTTCCCCGCTCTTTTCCCGTTTTTCCCGCTGATCCCGGATTTTTCCCAGGCCGCCTCCGAGTCCCTCCGGCGCCGTCTCGGCCGTGCTGGGCCCGTCCCAATCCCAATCCCAACAATCCCAACAATCCCAATCCCAACAATCCCAATCCCAATCCCAACAATCCCACTCCATCCCGGTGTACGAGATGAAATTCCCGGATCTCTGCGTCTACTGAAGCTTCCGGAAGAGCCGCGTGCCGCCGCAATTCCCAAATCCCCAAAATCCCTCGGCAGCGCCCGTCTGGGTTTGGGATCGTCCCCGGGTTTTCCCGGGGGTTTTTTTGGGATCGTCCTCCGTTTTCCCGGGATTTTCTGGGGTTTTTGGGATTGTCCTCAGTTTTCTTGGGATTCTCTTGGGGTTTTTTTGGGATTGTCCCGGGTTTTCCAGGGATTTTCTGGGGTTTTTTTGGGATTGTCCAGGGTTTTCCTGGGATTCTCTGAGGTTTTTTTGGGATTGTCCTGAGTTTTCCTGGAATTCTCTGAGGTTTTTTTGGGATTGTCTCAGGTTTTCCTGGGATTCTCTTGGGGTTTTTTTGGGATTGTCCCGGGTTTTCCTGGGATTCTCTGAGGTTTTTTGGGGATCATTGCCGGTTTTCCTGGGATTCTCTGAGGTTTTTTTGGGATTGTCCCAGGTTTTCCGGGGATTTTCTGGGTATTTTTTGGGATTGTCCTCTGTTTTCCCAGGATTCTCGGTGGGTTTTTCCAGGATTGTCCTCAGTTTTCTTGGGATTCTCAGGGGTTTTTTTGGGATCATCCCCGGTTTTCCGGGAATTCTCTGAGGTTTTTTGGGGCTCATTGCCGGTTTTCCTGGAATTCTCTGAGCTTTTTTTGGGATTGTGTCAGGTTTTCCTGGAGTTCTCTGAGGTTTTTTTGGGATTGTCCCAGGTTTTCTGGGGATTTTCTGGATATTTCTTGGGATTGTCCTCAGTTTTCCCGGGATTCTCGGTGGGTTTTTCCAGGATTGTCCTCAGTTTTCTTGGGATTCTCAGGGGTTTTTTTGGGATCATCCCCGGTTTTCCGGGAATTCTCTGGGGTTTTTTTGGGATTGTCCAGGGTTTTCCTGGAATTCTCTGTGGGTTTTTTTGGGATCATCCCTGGTTTATCCTGGGATTCTCCAGGTATTTTTTTTTTATGGGATCATCCTAAGTTTTCCTGGGATTCTCCAGGGTTTTTTTGGGATTGTCCCTGGTTTTCCTGGAATTTTCAGGGTTTTTTTTTTTTAGGAAGGAGCTGCGGGAATGGGGCCTTTTTCTGGGATAACGGGAATTCCTTGGGAAATTCGGGAATTGCAGCGGCGGGAAGGAGCCCCAAGAACTGAGGGATGGGGTTGGGAGAGGGAAAATCCCAAATGGGAAAATTCCGGATGGAAAATCCCAGATGGAAAATTCCAGAGGGAGAATCTGGGATGGAAAACCCTGGAATCCCAAATAGGAAATTTGGGATGGAAAATCCCAAATGGACAATCCTGGATGGAAAAATTCAGGATGGAAAATCCCGGATGGAAAATCCCAAGTAGAAAATTCTGGATAGAAAATCTGGGATGGGAAAATCCCAAACGGAAAATTCCGGATATGGGAAATTCTGGAGGGAAAATCCAGGATGGAAAATCCCACATGAAAAACCCTGGAATTCCAAATGGAAAATTCCGAATGGGAAATTCTGGAGGGAAAATCCAGGATGGAAAATTCCAAAAAAGAAAATCCCGGATGGAAACTCCCAAATGGAAAATCCCAGATGGAAAATCCAGGATGGAAAATCCCAAATGGAGAATTTGGAATGGAAAATTCCAGAGGGAAAATCCCAAAAAAGGAAAACTTGGGATGGAAAATTCCAAAAAGAAACCCCCCCCCCCCCCCCCGCCCAAATGGAAAATCCCAAAAGGAGAATTTGGGATGGAAAATTCCAGAGGGAAAATCCTAAAAGGAAAATTTGGGATGGAGAGTTCCGGACAGGAATTCCCAAATGGAAAATCCCAAATGGAAAATCCAAGATGGAAAATCCCAAATGGAAAATCTGGGATGGAGAAATTCCTGGAAATCCTGGACAAAAAAATTCTGGAATGGAAAATCCCAAAAGGAAAATTCCTGGAATTCCCGGCTGGAAAATCCAGGATGGAAAATTCCCCCCTTGGAATGGGATTTTTTTTTGGAAATTCCAGTTTTTTTGGGTTTTTTTTTTTTGGAAAATCCATCCTCAGGCTGCTCCGGAGGGACTTGGATTGCTGGGAATTCCGGGATATTCCCATTTTTCCGTAATTTTAGGATGAGTTTCTGCAGTTTTGGGCGTTCCTGCCTGGATGAATTCCCAGATTTTGGGGATTTTTGGACAGGATCCAGAGGAATTCCCAGGAAAAAAACGGGAAAAGAGGAACTTTGGAGGATTTTTGGGATCGTCGGATTCCTGGGATCCAACTGGATTTGGCATGGGGGTGGGGAAAAGTCGGGAATTCCCAGAAGCAAATCTGGAACATTCCCAAAAAACCCCAGAATTCCCAGGGTTCGTTTTTTCCCAAAATTCATTTTTTCCCAAAATTCTGTGGTTTTTTTCCCCCAAATTCCATCTCTTTCCCAAAATTCCAGATATTTTCCCCAAAATTCCAGATATTTTCCCCAAAATTGCAGCTCCCTTCCCAAAAATCCGTGGGTTTTTTCCCAAAATTCCGGTTCTTTTTCCCAAATTTCCGTGTTTTTTCC
>NW_024515166.1:0-365 GCF_017590135.1 Pyrgilauda ruficollis
GTGGGGGGGGCGGTGCCTGAGGAGGCCGGGGGGAGTCTGAGGGGAGGCAGGAGGGTGGGAGGCCCCTCTTGTGTTTTGTGAGGGGAGAGAATGGAGGCACCTTCCCGTCTTTTCTGAGGGGAGAATGGGGGGATTCTCCTGTGATCTGTGAGGGGAGAGAATGGGGGGACCCCCGATGACTTCTGAGGGGAAAAAGGGGGGGGCCCGGTGTGTTTTCTGAGGGGAGAGAACTGAGTGACCGCCCCCCCCCAGCCGTGTTCTGTGAGGGGAGAATGAAGAGATCCTCATGTGTTCTTTAAAGAAAAAATGGGGGGAATTTCTCTGTTCTGTGAGGGGAAAATGGAGGAATCCTCATGTGTTCTTTA
>NW_024515167.1:0-365 GCF_017590135.1 Pyrgilauda ruficollis
TTCCCCTTATTTTTTCCCTTATTTTCCTCCCTATTTTCCTCATATTTTCCCATTTTCCTGCCTATTTCCCCCATTTTTCCCCCCATTTCCCATATTTTTCCTCTTATTTCCTCCTCATTTCCCCCTCATTTTCCCCCTCATTTTCTCCTCATTTTCCCCTTACTTCCCCCCTATTTCTCCTCATTTTTCCCCCTATTTTCTCCTCATTTTTTCCTCATTTTCCCCTTATTTCCCCCTATTTTCTCCCTTATTTCTCCTCATTTCCCCCCTATTTTCCCCCTCATTTTCCCTCATTTTTCCCCCTATTTTCTGCTCATTTTCCCCCTCATTTTCCCCTTATTCCCCCCTATTTTCTCCCTTATTTC
>NW_024515168.1:0-365 GCF_017590135.1 Pyrgilauda ruficollis
AAGGCAACTTCAAGTCCATTTCTTTCCACTCTTCTCTTCCTCAACAGGTGGGCAGCCACGGAACCAGCTTGCTCCAAGCTGTGTCCACACTGGTCTTGCACACTTCCAGGGTTGAGGAATTTAAACTCTTTCTGGGCAAGTAATTGCAATGCCTCACCCTCCTCACACAGAGGGACATCCTTGTCACCTCCACGGGAAAGGGAAGTAATAAAATGGCACAGCAGGGATTGCAACGCTGTGCTTCCTCCAGCCTTTTCCAAGTGAGCAAACTGGAAGACTTGTCTCAGAAAGAAAAGAGAAATCAGAGGCCAAGGCTTGAATGCAAAAGCAACTTTATTCAGACCAAAGGAGAGAAGGAGAGGGCT
>NW_024515169.1:0-365 GCF_017590135.1 Pyrgilauda ruficollis
TTTTTTTTTTTCTTTTTTTGCACCTGCAGGGGAGGGGAGCAGAACCCCATTTCCTCCCAGTTTTCCCCTTGGGTTCTCCTCCCCCAGCCTCAGTTTCCCCTGGAAAAACTCCGATTTTGGTTAAAACAGCAGCGGGAGGAGCCAGAGCTGGGTCCTGGGGGGAGGATTTGGGGAATTTTGACTCCTTCCCCCTACAGAGCCTCCACCGTTCAACCCCATCCCTAATTCGGGATTTAATTCGGGAATTCCCGAGGGTTTTGGGGCCGGGATTTCCAGGTTTAATTTTCGGGGCTCTTTGGAGGCCGGGGGAGCTCCGGGAATTCCCGGGAAGGGAAACGAGGCTGGGATGGGGCCTGGAATCCGCT
>NW_024515170.1:0-365 GCF_017590135.1 Pyrgilauda ruficollis
CATCCCAAACCCAGCGGTTCTGGGCCCGCCACCGCCGGGCTGGGCCCGCACGGGGCTCAGCGACTTTGCAGCTTCTCCACCGCCCCCGCGGCGCTCCCGGTAGCGGTTCCCCCTGCCCGCCCCCGAGCATCCCCCGGTGGCCCGGGCAGCCCCGCCTGGTGGCGCCGGTGCCGGTGCCGCAGCCGCCCCGGGCAGCGCGAACAAAGGCCGGGGCGCGGCGCGGCCCGGCACAGACATCACGTCATCGGCCCGGGCTGCACCTGCCACCGGGCCCGCTCCGCCTGCGACCGCCGGCACCGGCCCCGCCAACGCGGCCGAGCGCTGGCACCGGCCCAGCGGCGGAGGCCGCGGCGGGAGCGGCATCG
>NW_024515171.1:0-365 GCF_017590135.1 Pyrgilauda ruficollis
TTCCCACGAGGAGGAGAGCGCTTCTCTGATCTTTTACCTTCACCTGTGAATTATCGTGTGGGCGAGGGTCTGGAGCTGGACCCCGGCAGCCCGGGAAACGCGTTCTTCGCCTGCCCTCACCTCTCCAGGGCGCGGTGGAGCCGCCGCCACTGCGGGTAGCAGGATTTGGGCTCGGTGCCGCCGCCGCCCATCCGCGCCTGCTTGGCCGCCTGCGCCGAGCGCGTGTCGACGACGAAGCCGCGCTCGCCCTCGTCCAGGATTGTCCCCAGGAGCTGCTCGTCCTCGCGGCAGCGCCGCCGGTTGGGACCCGTCAGGGGCTGGCTGCTGCGGAGCAGGGCCTGGGGACAGCGGGGGACACCTGGGAA
>NW_024515172.1:0-365 GCF_017590135.1 Pyrgilauda ruficollis
AAATCCCACCCCAAAAACCCCAAAATCTGCTCCCGTGTCCCTAAAAACCCCCTAAAACTCGGTTCTGTCCCCTCTCTTGGGGACAAACTCGGGGTTAAATGTCACCGACACCTCAGCAGGAGGTCAGGGATGAGGGGAGGGGGTTCTGATCCCAAAAACCCCTTTCCAAAAAACCCAAAAATGCCCAAAACCCCCAATCCCATAAAAATCCCAAATCCCATAAAAACCACTAAAACCACCCCAAACCCCATAAAAACTCCAAATCACATAAAAACACCAAACCCCATAAAAATCCCAAACCCCATAAAAATCCCAAAACTCCCCCAAACCCAAAAAATACCCCACAAACCCCCCAAAAACCCCCA
>NW_024515173.1:0-365 GCF_017590135.1 Pyrgilauda ruficollis
TGTTTTTGCTTTAATTCAGAATTTCAGATCTCATTTTAACAGCTTTTGAGACGCCTCAAAATATGACTCGAGAGATCACTCAAAAATCACCATCACAAGCAAAAAACAGTCAACTTGGTGAAATTAATTTAATTTACTAACAATCAGAAGAGGTGGATAATGAGAAATAAAACACAAATCTTAAAACACCTTCCCCAATAACTCCCTTTTCTTGGGCTCAACTTTACTCACAATTTCTCCACCTTCTCCCCTTCAGAAGGACAGGGAGATGGGGAATGAGGGTTGTAGTAAGTTCATCGCACTTTGCTACTCCTTCCTCCTCAGGGGGAAAACTCCTTACACAGAATCACAGAATTCACAGAATC
>NW_024515174.1:0-365 GCF_017590135.1 Pyrgilauda ruficollis
CAAGGTGAGCGCACCTGGGGGCGGAGCGTGCTCTCATTGGCTGGGACGGCGAGGGCGGGGGCACAGGAACGCGCTGATTGGCCGGGACAGCTGGGTGGGGCTGGGCGGGGTCACAGGGAGGTGCTGATTGGCTCCAGGATCTGGGTGTGGCCCATGGGTGATTCTGATTGGCTGCAGGTCTTTGGGTGTGGTTAAGAGAGGCTCTAATTGGCTGTAGAGCTCTGGGTGTGGTCAATGAGAGGCTCTGATTGGCTGCGTGGCTCTGGGTGTTGTTAAGGGAGGTTCTGATTGGCTGTGTGGCTCTGGGTGTGGCTAAAGGTTCTGATTGGTTGTGGGGCTCTGGGTGTGGCCTGTGGGCAGCTCTG
>NW_024515175.1:0-365 GCF_017590135.1 Pyrgilauda ruficollis
GGAAAATTTGGGATTTTGGGGGAAAATTGAGGAATTTTGGGGAGAGGAAAAGGAGAATTTGGGGGAAAATGGGAATTTGGAATTGAAAACTGAGATTTTTTGGGAAAATTGGGATTTTTGGATCAAAAACGGGGATTTTGGGGAAAAAATGGGGATTTTGGGGGGAAAAGTGAATTTTGGGTGGAAAAAATTGAATTTTGGGTGGGAAAAATGGGGATTTTTGTTAAAAAAAATGGGGATTTTGGGAAAAAGTTTGGTATTTTGGACCAAAAAAGGGATTTTAGCGAAAAAATTGAGATTTTGGGGAAAAATGGGGATTTTGGGGTGGGAAAAAGGGAAATTTTGGGTGGAAAAAGGGAATTTTG
>NW_024515176.1:0-1471 GCF_017590135.1 Pyrgilauda ruficollis
GGTCCCGTTCCCCCCCGGTCCCGGTGTCCCTCCCCAAACCCCGGCCCCGGTTCCGGTTCTGGTCCCGGTTCCCCACGGTGCCGGTCCCGGTCCAGTCCGGTCCCCACCTTGTCACGGTTCCTCCCGGTCCCGTTACTCACCCCCGGTCCCGGTCCCGGTTTTGGTCCCGGTTTCCCCAATCCCGGTGTCCCCCCTTGTCCCGGTCCCGGTCCGGTTCCCCCCGGTCCCCACCTTGTCCCGGTGTCCCCCCCGGTTCCCCTCGGTTCGGTCCCGGTCGCGGTCTGGTCCCGGTTCCCGTAATCCCGGTGTCCCCCCCTTTTCCCGGTTCCGGTCCCGGTTCCCCCCGGTTCCGGTCCCGGTCCGCTCCCCCACCTTGTCCCGGTCCCTCCCGGTTCCTCCCGGTGCCCTCGGCCCGAGCCCCGCGGGGGGCGCTGAGCCCGTGAGGGGGCGTGACCGCCGCTGGCCCCGCCCCTCTCACCACCAGCCAATCCCTGCCTGTTTTCTTTATTAGCCACGCCTCTCTACAAACAAACCCCGCCCTCCCCGCGCACGCTGCGGGCCTCTCATTGGTCGGCGCCGCCCCAAGCCACGCCTCCAGAGAGGACAAAGCCACGCCTCCGCGCGGAGAGGAGGAAAGCTCCGCCCCGTCCGCGCTGCCACGCCCCTGGCGCTCGTCTTAGCCAATGATCGCGAGGGGGGCGTGGCCGCGGTCAGGCGGCGCGGCCATGCGGGGGGGCGTGGCCTGACCTACATTGGGCCAACGGGGAGGCGCGCGAGGGGCGGGGCCTGACCCAGTTTCGGCCAATGGGGAGCGGGCGGGACCGGGGGCGGGGCCTGAAGCACGCGGGGCAGCACGTGCGGGGCGCTCTTAAAGGGGCCGCGCCCGGAAATGGCGGCCGGGAAAGGGGGAAGGGAACACCAGGAGCGCCCCCGCCTCGGCCCTGCCCCAGTGACGTCACAGCGCCCCCCGACCCTTCCCCAAATTCATCCTACCACCTCTGGGTGAGACCGGGGGCGTGGCCAGCTCCAGTCCCGCCGCTCTGATTGGTCCCGAGCCTTTGGCCGCCATCTTTGCTGAGGGCAGCCGCCGCCATCTTGTCTCGCGCCGCCATCTTGGCGGGGCAGGCGGCGGCGCCGGAGCCATCTTGGGTGAGGGCAAGGCCCCAAATCCCCTCCCGGAGCCTCTCGGGGGTCCCGGAGCCCCCCGGTTTAACGTGGGGGGGGGTCCCGCCATCCCCGGGGACCCTCCGTGAGGGGAAAAAAAGGGGCGGGGCAGCTGCCAGGCCCGTCCTCACGTGACCCCCGGCGCTGCTTCCGCTTCCGCTTCCGGCGGGGGCGGCGCGTCCGGCCCGGCCCGGCCCGGCCGAGCGGGGTTCGGGTTCGGGACGGCCCCGGGACCCCCCCGAGACCCCCGGGACGTCCCCAGGTGAGCGACCACCCCCCCTCCAGCCTCCCCCAGCCTCCCCCAGCC
>NW_024515176.1:2326-3665 GCF_017590135.1 Pyrgilauda ruficollis
GCGCCCGGCGGGGGCGGCGCGGCGGCTGACGGGGTCAACGCGGCGGCCGACGTCAACGCGGCGGCCAGTGAGGTCAACGTGGCACCCAACGGGGTCAACGTGTTGGCCAACGGGGTCAATGTGGTGGCCAGTGGGGTCACCGCAGCCAGCGGGGTCAACGTGGCACCCAACGGGGTCAACGCGTTGGCCAATGGGGTCAACGCGGCCAACGGGGTCAACGCGGTGGCCAATGGGGTCAACGTGTTGGCCAGTGGGGTGAACACAGCCAATGAGGTCAGTGTGGCACCCAACAGGGTCAATGTGTTGGCCAACGGGGTCAATGTGGTGGTCAGTGGGGTCAATGCGGTGGCCAGTGTCAACGCAGCAGCCAATGGGGTCAACGTGTCACCCAATGGGGTCAATGTGGCACCCAACGGCGTCAACGCCGTGGCCAGCAGGGTCAACTCGGTGGCCAGCGTCAACACGGCACCCAACGGGGTCAACACGGCCAACGGGGTCAACGCGTTGGCCAGCGGGGTCAGCGCGGTGGCCAGCGTCAACGTGGCGCCCAACGGGGTCAGCGTGGTGGCCACTGGGGTCACTGCAGCGACCAATGGGGTCAACACAGCGGCCAGCGGGGTCAACGCGGCACCCAACGGGGTCAACGTGTTGGCCAACATCAGTGGTGCCAACGCCCTGCCCGTGGCGCCCAGCGGGGTGGGCGTGTTGGCCAACGTCAACGCCGTCACCGTCGCGGCCGGCCCGGCGCCCGGCAGGGTCAACGCCCTGCGCGGCGTCTCGTGACACCGAGGCCGGGGTGTCCGTCCTGACGGACAGACGGACAGACGGACAGACAGGCTGATTGATGGCTGGGGTGACTGACAGCTGGGCTGATTGACAGCTGGAGTGATGGACAGACGAACACCTGGCTGATGGACACCTGGGCTGATTGACAGCTGGGCTGATGGGCCTATAGACAGATGGACATCTGGTCTGATGGACACCTGGACAGATGGACACTTGGCCGAAGGACACCTGGGCTGATTGACAGCTGGACAGATGGACACCTGGTCTGATGGACAGATGGACATTTGGGCTGTTGGACACCTGGTCCAGTGCACACCTGGTCTGATGGACACCTGACTGATGGACAGATGGACACTTGGCCAATGGACACCTGGTCTGATGGGCAGATGGACAGATGGACACCTGGGCACGGCCCCACCCCCCGCCGGACACCGGGGACCCCCAGGCCCCCCCGGCGGTGCTGGCGCCGACCCCGAATCTCCAGGAACTCTCGCAGCTGCCCCTCCCCCACCCCGGGATGGGGGTCCTGGTATATACAGCTGAGGGTTAAGCT
>NW_024515176.1:4310-5432 GCF_017590135.1 Pyrgilauda ruficollis
GGCGCCGCCGGGCTGGCCGAGCACCAGCGGCGGCACCGCGGCAAGGCGCGGCCGCGGCGCTGCCGCACCTGCGGGGAGACGTTCCGCTTCCGCGGGAACCTGCTGGAGCACCGGCGGCGGCACCTGGGCGAGCGCGTGTACCGCTGCGAGCGCTGCGGCAAGAGCTTCTTCTACCTGGGCTCCATCGCGCGGCACCTGCGCGGCCACGAGCGCCGCGCGCGCTGCCCGCGCTGCCGGAGGAGCTTCGCCCGGCCCGCGGCGCTGCGGCGGCACCGCTGCCGAGCCCGGGAGGGCAGCGAGGGCGCGCCGGGGGCCGGGCAGTGAGCGCGGCACCGGTGGGGCGGCACAGGTGAGGAACGGCTCGGTCCGGCCCAAAACGGCTGAAATCGGCCGAGGATGGAGCGGATGGGTCGTGACACCGAGGCCGGGGTGTCCGTCCTGATGGACAGACGGACAGACGGACAGACAGGCTGATTGATGGCTGGGGTGACTGACAGCTGGGCTGATTGACAGCTGGAGTGATGGACAGACGAACACCTGGCTGATGGACACCTGGGCTGATTGACAGCTGGGCTGATGGGCCTATAGACAGATGGACATCTGGTCTGATGGACACCTGGACAGATGGACACTTGGCCCAATGGACACCTGGCTGAGGGACAGATGGAGACCTGGGCTGATTGACAGCTGGAGTGATGGACAGATGGACATTTGGGCTGATGGACACCTGGGCTGATGGACAGACAGACATTTGGGCTGATGGACAGCTGGTCCAATGCACACCTGGTTGATGGACACCTGGGTTGATTGACAGCTGGAGTGATGGACACCTGGCTGATGGACAGATGGACATTTGGGCTGTTGGACACCTGGTCCAGTGCACACCTGGTCTGATGGACACCTGACTGATGGACAGATGGACACTTGGCCAATGGACACCTGGTCTGATGGGCATATGGACAGATGGACACCTGGGCACGGCCCCACCCCCCGCCGGACACCGGGGACCCCCAGGCCCCCCCGGCGGTGCTGGCGCCGACCCCGAATCTCCAGGAACTCTCGCAGCTGCCCCTCCCCCACCCCGGGATGGGGGTCCTGCTATATACAGCTGAGGGTTAAGCT
>NW_024515176.1:5888-7146 GCF_017590135.1 Pyrgilauda ruficollis
CGGTGTGGGGGGTTCTGGGGGGGTCCCGGGTGGGTTTGGGGGTTGGGTCACGAGAAAAAAAAACCCCAAATTTTTTAATAGTTACAAAAAATTTAATTATTGCAAAAAAAAATCAACACCGAGGTGGGACCCGGGCCCGGGACACGGCCGGGGGGGACCCCCGAGTGTCCCCAGCCCCGGGGCCACCAACGGCCCTGGCACCGAGCCCGGGGTCACCCCGGTGTCCCCAACACCGGGGCCGCCGTCCCTCCGTGTCACTGTCCTCGGCCACCGTCTGTCCCCGCGGTGACCCCGGCTCAGGACGTGTCCCCACGGTGGTCCCGCGGTGTCCTCGGGATGTCCCCAAGGTGTCCCCTGGCTCAGGACATGTCCCCATGGTGGTCCCGTGGTGTCCCCGCGGTGTCCCTGTGGTGTCCTCAGGGTGTCCCCAGGCTCAGGACACGTCCTCAGGATGTCCCCAAGGTGTCCCCTGGCTCAGGAGGTGTCCCCGTGCTGTCCCCGTGCTGTCCCCACGGTGTCCTCAGGATGTCCCTGTGGTGTCCCCACGGTGTCCCCGTGCTGTCCCCAAGGTGTCCTCAGGATGTCCCCGCGGTGTCCCCGTGCTGTCCCCACGGTGTCCTCAGGATGTCCCCGCGGTGTCCCCGTGCTGTCCCCGCTGTCCCCCTCGGCGCTGCCGCTGCAGGAACGGCCGCCGGGACCGTGACGGTGCTGGCCCAGCTCGCGGTGCTGGCCCCAACTGCCCTGGTGGCCCTGGTGGCCCACCTGTCCGTGTCACTGGCCCTGCTGGCTCTCCTGGCCATGGTGGCCCACCTCGCTGTGGCGTTGGCCCTGCTGGCCGTGGTGGCCCTCCTGTCCCTGCAGCCCGTGCGTTCTGCGGTGCTGCTGCTGTCCCCTCTGCTGTCCCCTCTGCTGTCCCCCCTGTTGCCCGTGCGCGCTGCGGTGCCGCTGCAGGTGTCCGTGTCCCTGTCCCTGTCCCTGCTGTCCCTCCTGTCCCTGCAGGTGTCCCTGCTGTCCCTGTCCCCTCTCCTGTCTGTGCATGCCGCGGTGGCGCTGCAGGTGTTCTCGCTGTCCCTGCAGGTGTCCCTCCTGTCCCTGTCCCCGTCCCTGTCCCTGTCCCCGGTCCCGGTGCGTGCCGCGGTGGCGCTGCAGGTGTCCCTGCTGTCCCTCCTGTCCCTGCAGGTGTCTCTGCTGTCCCCGCTGTCCCTGTCCCTGTCCCCTCTCCTGTCCGTGGGTGCCGCGGTGGCGCTGCAGGTGTCCC
>NW_024515177.1:0-365 GCF_017590135.1 Pyrgilauda ruficollis
AATCACAAAAAATTCCTTTAAAAATCCAAAAAAATGTCCCAAAAATTCCTTAAAAATTCCCAAAAACTCTCCCAAAATTTCCCAAAAAAATCCTTAAAAAATTCCCAAGAAATCCCAAAGAATCTCCCAAAAAATCTCCCAAAAATAAAATTTAAAAAAAAAACCTGGAAACAATTCCTTAAAAAATCTCTAAAAATTCTGCCAAAAATTCCCCCAAAAAATCTCCCCAAAATTCCTTAAAAAAATCCCAAAAAATCACCAAAAATTCCTTTAAAAATCGCCCAAAAATCTCAAAAAAATTCCTTAAAAAAATCCCAAAAAATCTCCCAAAAATTCCTTTAAAAAAATCCCAAAAAATCACCAAA
>NW_024515178.1:0-365 GCF_017590135.1 Pyrgilauda ruficollis
GGACACCGGCAGGGCTTGGGGACATTGGGAAGAGTTGGGGACATTGGGAGGGGCTGGGGACATCAGTTGGGTTGTGGACATCGGGACCTCCTGGAGCACCTGGCCTTCGTCCTTGAGAACGTGGCATTGGGATACCGGGAAGGTTGGGGACATCAGAGGAGGTTGGGGACACTAGGTGGGACTGGGGACATCGGGACCTCCTGGAGCACCTGGTCTTCGTCCTCGAGAAGGTGGCACGGGGACACCAGAAAGGGTTGGGGACATTGCGGGGCTTGGGGACATCGGGACCTCCTGGAGCACCTGGCCTTCATCCTTGAGAGGGTGGCATGGGGACACTGTGTCCCTGTCCCTGCAGTACCTGGCTG
>NW_024515179.1:0-365 GCF_017590135.1 Pyrgilauda ruficollis
CCCCAGACCCCCCCAAGCCCCCCACCTTGGAGAAGTAGCCCACGATGTGGAAGCCTTTGCAGTCGTACTCGGTCATGACGTAGAAGAGGAAGGGGTCGGTGTCGTAGTAGAGGGTCTTGTGGTCCAGGAAACACTTGGCCAGGAGGCAGAGGTTCTGGGAATAGCTCTGGGGAGGGGTCCCGGGGGGGTCAGCGGGGTGCAGGATCGGGGGGAGCCCCCCAGGACCCTCCTCAGAGCCCCCTCACCTTGTTCTTGCGGCCGTCGATCTCGAAGAAGGAGATGGTGCCCTTGCGGTAGATCTCGTTGCCAGGGGGGTGCCGCAGGTCACACTTGGTCTGGGGGGGTTTTTTTGGGGGGTTTTTGGG
>NW_024515180.1:0-365 GCF_017590135.1 Pyrgilauda ruficollis
TTTCATTATAATGTTTATATTGTTTATATACATAATATAAATAATTACAATTTTAATATATAATATATAAAATGTAAGATATATTATATAATAGATAGTATATATAACATATATAATATAATAATTATAAATAATAAACAATATAACCATTCTATTTCATTATAATGTTTATATTGTTTATTATATGTAATTAAATATAATTATAAATAATATGAATAATTATATTTTCATTATATTATTATAGCATATATTATATTATAATATTATTATAAATAATAAACAATATAACCATTCTATTTCATTATAATGTTTATATTGTTTATTATTTATAAATAATTATAATTATAAATAATATAAATAATTAT
>NW_024515181.1:0-365 GCF_017590135.1 Pyrgilauda ruficollis
ATCTCAGGGGGGTTTGAGGGCACCTCAGAGGTTTTGAGGGCACCTCAAGGGGTTTGGGGGCATCTCAGAGGGTTTGGGGTCACCTGGGAGGTGTTTGGGGTCACCCTGGGGAGATTTGGAGAGATTTGGGGACACCTGGGAGGGGTTTGGATGGGTTTGGGGTCACCTAGATGGGTTTGAGGGCATCTCAGGGGATTTGGGGGCACCTCGGGGGGGTTTGGGGTTACTTGGGGGGGTTTGCAGGTGCTCAGGTGCCACCTGGGGGTGGTCAGGGAGGCTCAGGTGTCACCTGGGGGTGGTCAGGTGCCACCCATGGGTGCCATGGTCTCACCTGTGCCCGCCCGGGTGCCCCTGAGCTCACCTGT
>NW_024515182.1:0-365 GCF_017590135.1 Pyrgilauda ruficollis
CTCCTCCTCCATGAAAGAATGCAAAACCTTAAGTTACTTACAGAAAGTGTGCCAGTAAGTTTGTCACCAGAACGCACACATCAGAAGGCTTAGAAAATCCTAAAAAATCAGGGCGACACAAAAGGTGGGGAAGATTCATGGGGCATTGTGTTGAGACCCCTTGGTCTGTGAGGCAGGTACAGGCGTGCAAGGACAAGCCACCACCTGCCAGAACCTGTCTGAAGCCGTGTTCTGTGAAAGCACAGCGAGCACACCCGCGAGCAACCACTTGGCAAAACATCCGAAAACACCCACCCCAGGCAGGCCAGGGCTCCTCTCGCGGGTCTTCGGGGTCGATGGTGAGGCAAATGAAGGAAACTACAGAA
>NW_024515183.1:0-365 GCF_017590135.1 Pyrgilauda ruficollis
GAGCGAAGCTCCTCCACACCCCACAGCACCCCAACCCCACGTGCAGCCATCACCCACACCCCTCCCAGGTCCCAAAAACGCCCTTTTTCCCCCCAGAACGCCGCGGGCCCCCACCTGCGGCAGGCGGCGGTCGGAGCCGCGCAGGCGGGCCAGGCAGCGCGTCAGGAACTGGCGCACCTGGGCGCGCTCGGGGCCGCCCAGCAGCTCCAGCGAGCCCAGCGCCGCCGCCTGCTCCTCGCAGCGGCCCCGCGAGAAGGTGAAGGTGACGGCGGGCAGCAGCTCCCGCTCGCGGAGGGTCTCCAGCAGCGACAGCCAGACCCCCCGCTCCTGCACGGGGGAAAGACGGGCTCAGCGGGACCCCCGGG
>NW_024515184.1:0-365 GCF_017590135.1 Pyrgilauda ruficollis
ATTTTTTTCCCTGCCACTCCCAGAGCTGGCAAGAAGCCAGATCCCAGGGCCCTGCTCCAGAGCTGGAGCTGTATGATCTTGCAGGATGAAAGGCACTCTGGAGATGTAAGCTCATAGTAGCAATTAACAGAAACAAGTTCGGATGCTGTTTCTGCCTACATGCAAATGAAACTCTGAAGAGACTCGGGAGCCAGGCTTGCTGAGGGATGGCTGACACTGATAGGCAGGTACCAACCCTATAATCAAACAATTAATCACGTGGGTGTCTTCATGTCCTCGGCTTTAACCTGTCTCAGAGGTGAAAGGTGCAATCTTGCACTTCACTGCCAGAGCAAAAAGGGACATCTGAGCTAAAAAAAAAAAAA
>NW_024515185.1:0-365 GCF_017590135.1 Pyrgilauda ruficollis
AAAAATCCCCAAATTCCCCCAAAATCCGGGTCCTTGGGGGTCCCCGAGTTTCCCCCCTGGCTGTCCCCCTCTGAGGGGACCCCTTGGAGTAGATTTTGGGGGGTGGTGCTGGGACCCCTCCCTGGGGCGAATATCAATGAGATACTGGGGCTTGTACCCCAAAAATCCCCAAAATCCCAGGGTTTGTACCCCAAAATCCTGGGGTTTGTACCCCAAATATCACTGGAATCGTGGGGTTTGTACCCCAAAAATCCCCAAAATCCCAGGGTTTGTACCCCAAAATCCTGGGGTTTGTACCCCAAATATGCCCAAAATCCTGGGACTTGTACCCCAAAAAACACTGAAATCCTGGGGTTTGTACCCCA
>NW_024515186.1:0-365 GCF_017590135.1 Pyrgilauda ruficollis
AGTGGGGAATTTGGGGGGCTCCATGGGGGATTCATTTGGGGATCCCATGAGGGGTTTTGGGGTCTCTGTGGGGAGGTTTTGGGGGCAGTTTTGGGAGGGGGGCGGGTGTAAATTTGAAATCCCCCTCCCCAATATTACTCCGAGTCCTCCAATCCGCCAGGGGGCGCCCTGACCCTCCCCCTTTATCTCCTTTCCCCAGGTCCTCCCCTCCAGCAGGGGCCGCTGTGCCGAAGAGCCGCCCCGCGCGGCGGCGATCGGGGGCGGGGCCTGGGGCTGAGCCACGCCCCCCAGGGGGAGGGGGCAGTGGAGTGGGCGGGGCGTAACCCCCCCCATAGAATCCCCCCGCCCCAATTAATCCCCTAAAA
>NW_024515187.1:0-4653 GCF_017590135.1 Pyrgilauda ruficollis
CACTGGGGTGATGGGGACACCGGTGTCACTATACTGGGAACACTGGGAGCACTGGGAAGGCAGGGGGAGCTGTTACTGGTGGCACTGGGAGTGATGGGGATACTGGTGTTGCTATACTGGGAGCACTGGGAGGGCTGGGGGAGCTGTTACTGGGAGCACTGGGAGCTGTTACTGGTGGCACTGGTGTAACTGGGAGCTGTTACTGGTGTTACTGGGAGCAGTGGGAGCTGTTACTGGTGGCACTGGGAGCGCCGGGGGCACCGCTGTCACTTTGTCCTGGTGGCACTGGTGTAACTGGGAGCTGTTACTGGTGTTACTGGGAGCCGTTACTGGTGGTACTGGGAGCACTGGGAGCCGTTACTGGTGTTACTGGGAGCACTGGGAGCTGTTACTGGTGGTACTGGGAGCACTGGGAGCCGGTACTGGTGTTACTGGGAGCTCTAACTGGGAGTGATGGCGACGCCGCTGTGGCTCCTGTTACTGGTGTTACTGGTCTGTACTGGTGTTACTGGTCTGTTCTGACCCACACTGGTTTATACTGGGTCTAAACCGGCTTTTAACTGGTTTATACTGGTCAGTACCGACCCTTTTCAGCCTAAACTGGTTTATACTGGTCCGTACTGGGTATGTACTGGTCCATACCACTCCATACTGGTTTGTACTGGTTTATACTGGTCCATAATCGTCCATACTGGTCTATACTGGGTCTAAATTGGCCCAAACTGCTCCAAACTGGTTTTTACTGGTCCAAACTGCTCCAAACTGGTTTGTACTGGTCCATACCAGTCCAAACTGGTCCAGACTGGTCCATATTGGTCTACACTGGATCTAAACTGGTCCATACTGGTTTATACTGGTTTATTCTGGCCCGTACTCATCCAGACTGGTCCATGCCTCTCCAAACTGGTTTATACTGGTCCACACCGGTTCAAACTGGTTTATTCTGGTCCATGCCACTCCAAACTGGTTTATACTGGTCCATGCCACTCCAAACTGGTTTATACTGGTCCATGCCACTCCAAACTGGTTTATACTGGTCCATGCCACTCCAAACTGGTTTATACTGGTCCATGCCACTCCAAACTGGTTTATACTGGTCCACACCGGTTCAAACTGGTTTATTCTGGTCCATGCCACTCCAAACTGGTTTATACTGGTCCACACCGGTCCAAACTGGTTTATTCTGGTCCATGCCACTCCAAACTGGTTTATACTGGTCCACACCGGTTCAAACTGGTTTATTCTGGTCCATGCCACTCCAAACTGGTTTATACTGGTCCACACCGGTCCAAACTGGTTTATTCTGGTCCATGCCACTCCAAACTGGTTTATACTGGTCCACACCGGTCCAAACTGGTTTATTCTGGTCCATGCCACTCCAAACTGGTTTATACTGGTCCACACCGGTCCAAACTGGTTTATTCTGGTCCATGCCACTCCAAACTGGTTTATACTGGTCCACACCGGTCCAAACTGGTTTATTCTGGTCCATGCCACTCCAAACTGGTTTATACTGGTCCACACCGGTCCAAACTGGTTTATTCTGGTCCATGCCACTCCAAACTGGTTTATACTGGTCCACACCGGTCCAAACTGGTTTATTCTGGTCCATGCCACTCCAAACTGGTTTATACTGGTCCACACCGGTCCAAACTGGTTTATTCTGGTCCATGCCACTCCAAACTGGTTTATACTGGTCCACACCGGTCCAAACTGGTTTATTCTGGTCCATGCCACTCCAAACTGGTTTATACTGGTCCACACCGGTCCAAACTGGTTTATTCTGGTCCATGCCACTCCAAACTGGTTTATACTGGTCCACACCGGTCCAAACTGGTTTATTCTGGTCCATGGTTTGGGGTCATTCTTGGGTCTTGGTCATTGTTGGGTCATGGTGGCCATTGGGTCATGGTGGGGTTTGGGGTCATGGTGGGGTTGTGGTGGTCATTGGGTCTTGGTGGGTCTTGGTCATGGTGGGTCTTGGAGATGTGGTTGGGTTGTGGTCATGGCGGGGTTTGGGATCAGCATTGGGGCGTGGTGGGTCTTGGTAGAGTTTGGGGTCATTGTTGGGTCGTAGTGGTCATTGGGTCATGGTGGCCATTGGATCATGGTGGGTCTTGGTCATGGTGGGGTTTGGGGTCATCGTTGGATTGGGTCATGGTGGGTCTTGGTGGGGTTTGGGGTCAGCGTTGGGTCATGGTGGTCATTGGGTCATGGTGGGTCTTGGTCATGGTGGGGTTTGGGGTCAGCATTGGGTCATTGGCCCATGGTGGGTCATGGTCATCATTGGGTCATGGTCATGGTGGGGCTTGGATCATGGTGGGGTTTGGGGTCATTCTTGGGTCTTGGTCATCGTTGGGTCATGGTGGGTCTTGTGGTCATGGTGGTCATTGGGTCATGGTGAGTCTTGGGGTCATCAGTGGGTTGTTGGGTCATGGTGGTCATTGGGTCATGGTGGGGTTTGGGGTCATCGTTGGGTTGTGGTGGTCATTGGGTCTTGGTGGGTCTTGGTCATGGTGGGGTTTGGGGTCAGCGTTGGGTTGGGTCATGATGGTCATTGGGTCATGGTGGGTCTTGGGGTCATCGTTGGGTCATGGTGGTCATTGGGTCATGGTGGGGTTTGGGGTCATGGTAGAGTTTGGGGACATCGTTGGGTGGTCATTGGGTCATGGTGGGTTTTGATCATGGTGGGTCTTGGTCATGGTGGGGTTTGGGGTCAGCGTTGGGTTGGGTCATGATGGTCATTGGGTCATGGTGGGTCTTGGGGTCATCGTTGGGTCATGGTGGTCATTGGGTCATGGTGGGTCTTGGTCATGGTGGGGTTTGGGGTCAGCATTGGGTCATTGGCCCATGGTGGGTCATGGTCATCATTGGGTCATGGTCATGGTGGGGCTTGGATCATGGTGGGGTTTGGGGTCATTCTTGGGTCTTGGTCATCATTGGCTCATGGTGGCCATTATATCATGGTGGGTCTTGGTCCTGGTGGGGTTTGGGGTCATGGTGGGGTTTGGGGTCAGCATTGGGTCATGGTGGTCATTGGGTCATGGTGAGTCTTGGTCCTGGTGGGGTTTGGGGTCAGCGTTGGGTCATTGGGCCATGGTGGGTCATGGTCATCTTTGGGTTATGGTCATGGTGGGTCTTGGTCATGGTGGGGATTGGGTCATGGTGGGTCTTGGTCATGGTGCGGATTGGTTGTGATGAGTCTTGGTCACCATTGGGTCATGGTGGGTCATGGTCATGGTGAGACTTGGGGTCATCATTGGGTCATGGTGGGTCTTGGTCATCGTTGGGTCACGGTGGTCATTGGATCATGGGGGGGTCATTGGGTCATGGTGGGTCTTGGTTGTGGTGGGCGTTGGGGTCATGGTAGAGGTTGGGGTCATCGTTGGGGCATGGTGGTCATTGGGTCATGGTGGGGTTTGGGGTCATCGTTGGGTCATCGTGGTCATGGTGGGTTTTGGTGCCATCGTTGGGTGGTGGTGGTCATTGGGTCATGGTGGGTCTTGGTTGTGATGGGACTTGGGGCCATTGGGGTCATTGAGGTCATGACCACACCGTTGGTCACCATTGGTCACCGTTGATGACTGTTGGTCACCATTGGCCGCCTTTGGTCACCATTGGTCACCTTTGGTCACCACTGGCCACCTTTGGTCACCATTGATCACCATTGATCACCATTGGTCACCATGGGTCACCGTTGGTCACTGTTGGTCACCATTGGTCACCATTGGCCACCGTTGGTCACCGTTAGCCACCACTGGTCACCATTGGTCACCGTTGGTCACCATTGGTCACCATTGGCCACCGTTAGTCACCATTGGTCACCATTGGCCACCATTGGCCACCGTTGGTCACCATTGGCCACCGTTGGTCACCATTGGCCACCATTGGTCGCTGTTGGCCACCGTTGGTCACTTGTGACACTGGTCACTCACTGACCACACCGCTGGTCACCATTGGTCACTCCCTGACCGCACTGTTGGTCACCATTGGTCAGTGGTGACACTGGTCACCCCCTGACCACACCGCTGGTCACCATTGGTCACTGTGGTCACTCCCCAGGCCGGATCACCTGAACAGCCACGTCCGGCAGGTGCATTCCACCGAGCGGCCATTCAAGTGCCAGGTGAGGCCACGCCCCCCCGACCACGCCCACCCAATGACCACACCCACCCACTGACCACACCCATCCAGTGACCACACCCAGCCACTGACCACACCCAAACCCCTTTGACTTCTGTGACCCCATGACCTCCCCTGACCCCTGAGTGACCCCTGAGTGACCTCTGAGTGACCCCTTGACACCTGAGTGACCCCTGAGTGACCCCTTGACCCCTGAGTGACCCCTGAGTGACCCCTGAGTGACCCCTGAGTGACCCCTGAGTGACCCCTGAGTGACCCCTGAGTGACCCCAACCATCCTTAAGTGACCCTTTGGCCCCTTGGACGACCCCTAAATGTCCCTTTGACCACTCAAATGACCTCTGAGTGACCCTTTGACCACCTGACCGATCCCCGAGTGACCCCCAAACCACCCCTGAGTGACCCCTTGACCCCTGAGTGACCCCTTGACCACGTGGCTGAACTCCAAATGACCCCTTGATCCCTTGAATGACCCCTGAGTGACCCCAAACCACCCCTAAATGACCCTTTG
>NW_024515188.1:0-365 GCF_017590135.1 Pyrgilauda ruficollis
AAGTAGGAAAGAGCCTGTCTCTCTATGTACATTTTTACTAAACTTGGGATTCAAGTGTAGAAAACAACAGGTATTAAGCATCTGGAACCATGAACTATTTAGCCAATGAACATTAATTCCTTTGGTTGCAAGAGTCTTTAAATAGTGAGAAGTTTTAAATGAACTTGGGGCCCCCACCACTGAGACATCCACGGTGAAGGAAGACCAAGAGGACACTGTTGGGTCCATGGGTGGTGCTATCTTCTGCTCAACCTGTCTCTGTCTCTTCCTCTTGCTCTCTCTCTCTCCCTTCCCTCTCTTTTCTAATTCACTCTATCTCTCCACCTCACATTTTGCAGTTAAATAAAATCTGTATTTTTGACTTT
>NW_024515189.1:0-365 GCF_017590135.1 Pyrgilauda ruficollis
GCTGCTGCTGCTGCTGCTGCAGCTCGTTACGCGCTGGCAGACAGTTTTTGGCATTTATCGGTGCCCTGTGACACCGAAATTATCATAAGGTCAGAGAATGCATTGAACCCGAGCAGCACTTAAGAGCTGTTAGACTCATTTGTGGCTATTCAGACCAAACAAGTTTTTCAGAGGGAGGCTATTGGCTGCAGGTAAAAAATTAATGCAAAGAGCACAAAAAGAAAGCTAGGCTGTTTTAATAAGCTGTCTTGCTGCTGTAGCAGGGATGGGCGGGAGATAATTCCAAACAAGCAGCTTGCTGTGCCAGCTAAAGGAGTCCCTGGGAAGCTGATAGGAGATAATCAACAAGGAGACACCCGTGCTAT
>NW_024515190.1:0-365 GCF_017590135.1 Pyrgilauda ruficollis
GGGCAGGGACACCTCCCACCAGACCAAGTTGCCCTCAAGCCTTGTCTTCTCCATGCTTCTCCATGCAGTTATTTAGCACTTTGAAAAATTATATTTTCTCCCTTTTCTTTGTATGTTTAAAGGTGTTAATCCCAAATCTACTGTGTGCTCCATAACAGAGAGCAACTCTAGTTTTGCTGTCTTGAGCCAGCAAACTTCATTCCAGACTGAATGGGGAATGAAGATGCCCAATTTTCCAGTCCCTGATTTTTCCAAGGGAGTTACTTAAAAGTCTCTCTCGAGAGTTTTTGGCAAGTTTGGAGCCCGGTGGGTTCAGTGACAGTACAATCCTGCTGTGCAGCCACTTCCTCCTTGGTGTCCCGGCC
>NW_024515191.1:0-365 GCF_017590135.1 Pyrgilauda ruficollis
ACATGTCCTGATCCACTGTCAGCAGAAAGCTGAAGCCTGTCTAGTGGAGGGGGTTGTGGGTGGGTGTAGTTAAGCAGAGCATCCCCAGTGCAGCAAGAGTTTCCCAGCCTGTGCATCTGATTCTTGAGGAATTTAACTCTGATCCTCCTCTCTGCACCCCACCCTCATGGCTTTACAAGCCCACCATGGACCTGGGCAAGCTGGTGGGTCAGAGAAGAGCATCAACACCACAAAGCAGCAGCTGTGACATCCTGTATCAAATCAGGTCTGTGGTGTCACCAGAGCAATCTCTATCCCACAGGGCAGGCAGCAGCTGGAGGGGACCCTGAAATACGACGCCCTGCAGAAAAGTGCAGCAGGCAAAT
>NW_024515192.1:0-365 GCF_017590135.1 Pyrgilauda ruficollis
TTGGGGTTTTTTTGGGTGAATTTGGGGGTTTTGGGGCCATTTTGGGCTTTTGGGATCCGATTTTGGGGTTTTTGGGGCTGGGGGTGGATTTGGGGTTTTCGGGGTTTTTGGGCTCAGATTTTGGGGGGATTTTGGGGCCATTTCGGGCTCAGGTTTTGGGCTCGGATTTTGGGGTAATTTTGGGGTAATTTTGGGCTCAGATTTTGGGGTTTTTTGGGCTCGGATTTTGGGGTTTTTGGGGTTTTTGGGCTCGGATTTTGGGGTAATTTTGTGGTAATTTTGGGCTCGGATTTTGGGGTAATTTTGGGCTCAGATTTTGGGGTTGTTTTGGGGTTTTCGGGGTGTTTTTGGGGCCGTTTTGGGTC
>NW_024515193.1:0-365 GCF_017590135.1 Pyrgilauda ruficollis
GCAGCCGCCGCCAGCAGAGCCTCTTCCGGCCGCTCCAGCCTCCGTCTCTGTGGTTGTTCCTCCCGCTCCTCCCTGCGGGGCGGCGGCGATGGCGGAGCCGGGGAGAGCCGGCGGGAGCCCCGAGCCCCCCGTGCAGGTGGTACGTGACAGGCGGGCCGGGCCGGGGCGCTCCGGGCTGGCTGTGCCCCGGGCGGACACGGCGGCTCGGGCGGGGCCGGGGCTGGCCCGGGAGAGCTCTCCCGGGGGGCTCGGTGCCGGCAGGTTCGGGTACACGGGGTTGGCAACGAAAGTCGTAAAATCTTCCTGCAACACTTCCTGGTTTTGTTACTTCCCGTACTTATATACATATATATATACATACATAT
>NW_024515194.1:0-364 GCF_017590135.1 Pyrgilauda ruficollis
GTAACTTATATTATGATAATGAAAAACCAGCATGCTACCTTTGATGGTCACAGGGGTTCAATAACTCAGACCTCATCTGAAGTCCCAGCATGAGCCTGAGACAGGTCTGAAAGAGCCTTACAGAAAATAGTGCTAAAGTAATACTGACATTTTATGAACTTTGTTTTGCTCCCCTGGAGGTGATATTGTACCTTCATATATTCTGTTAAAAATATTCAAACTTATTATCTTAGCGGATTTAATATCTACTATGCTAATTTAAAAATTACCAGGTTGTAAGAAACTTCTTGATGTCTTCAGCTGTTCTCTCCACCAACTGTTTAAAAAGCATGTCACAGTTCAGGAATGGCACTCCCCAGTTTAG
>NW_024515195.1:0-364 GCF_017590135.1 Pyrgilauda ruficollis
GCAGAGACCTGTCCCTGCTCCCTTCACTGGCACAGACAAAGCCTTTCTGTCCCATCCCCACCTCTGCTGCATCCTCTATATTTCAGGCATCTTTCTTTCCAACAGCTCCCAGCCCTGCCCAGGCATTTACCCAGCAGAAATATGACTTTTAATTACTATTTTTTATGACTTCCTTTTCATAATTGCACTGGAGGCTCTCTGCTGTTCTGCTTTAATCTGCATCCTGAGAAATCACTTTCTCAGGCACGATCCACTGGATGGGAAAAGGAAATAAGGATTTCAAAGTGCAGCCATGGGCTTGTTGGCAGCAAAGAAATGTGGGGTCCGCTGTACTTTTATCACAGAATGATTTGGGTGGGAAGGG
>NW_024515196.1:0-364 GCF_017590135.1 Pyrgilauda ruficollis
TGGATGATGGATGGAAGGATGGATGGACAACGGATGGATGGACAATGGATGGATGGACAGTGGATGGATAATGGATGGATGGATTAGGGATGGATGGATGGATGGATGGATGGATGGATGGATGGTGGATCAATCATAGATGGAGAGATGGATTATGGATGAATGGAGAGACAGATGGATGGAGGATGCATGGATGATAGACTGAAGGATGGATGGACAACAGATGGATGGAAAATGGATTGAAGGATGGATGGATGGATGGATGGATGGATGGATGGATGGATGCATAGAAGATGGATGATGGGTGGAAGGATGGATGGAAGGATGGGTGGACAATTGGATGGATGGATTGATGGATGGATGA
>NW_024515197.1:0-364 GCF_017590135.1 Pyrgilauda ruficollis
TGGTGATGCTTGTTAAGGGAATGCTGACTTCATGACAGTGACAGCCTGAATTTTGTGCTTGTTGCTTTTCAGCTGGAGATTGTTGCTGTGCCATGAGGGGCTGCAGAAGGGAACCTAACTGGAGGCTCTGCATCTCAGCTTGATGGTCCAGCTCTGGCAAGGCAGTGGAGTGGGCTGATGAGTAGGCATCTGTTTGCCTTGTCTTCTGTTCTACAGGCAGCGTGAGCCTGAAGTAGAAATATTAAAAGCAGCTGCAGGTGAGTGACCTGAAGGATTACTGAATTCAGGTGCCACAGTGATACAGCAACCCTTCAGTGCAGAGAGGCAGAGTTCAGGGAATTGCTGAGGCAAAAGAAAAAAAAAA
>NW_024515198.1:0-4650 GCF_017590135.1 Pyrgilauda ruficollis
CAGGGGAATGGCAGAGGGAATTCCATGGGGAAGGGAGAGGGAATTCCGGGGGGATGGGAGTGAGAATTCTGGGGGAATGGCACCAGGAATTCCATGGGAATGGGAGTAGGAATTGCAGGGGAATGATGGGAAGGGGAGCAGGAATTCCATGGGATTGATGGGAATGGCAGCGGGAATTCCAGGGGAATGGGAGCAGGAATTCCATGGGCTTGATGGGAATGGCAGCGGGAATTCCAGGGGAATGGGAGCAGGAATTCCATGGGCTTGATGGGAATGGCAGCGGGAATTCCAGGGGAATGGGAGCAGGAATTCCATGGGCTTGATGGGAATGGCAGCGGGAATTCCAGGGGAATGGGAGCAGGAATTCCATGGGAATGGGAGGGGGAATTCCGGGGGGATGGGAGTGAGAATTCTGGGGGAATGGGAGTGGAATTGGGAAATGGGGAATGTGGGGATGGGAATGGGGGAATGGGAATATGGGAATGAGCTGGGAATGGGGGAATGAGGAATGATGGGAATTGGGGAATGGGGGAATTCCAGGAATTCTGGGAATGAGGGAATAGGGGGTGTGGGAATGGGGGAATTCTGGGAATGGGAATGAGGGAATTCTGGGAATGGGAGAAATGGGAAATGATGGGAATGGGGGTGAGAATCTGGGAATGAGGAATGATGGGGAATGGGGGAATTCTGGGAATTGGGAATAGGGGAATTGGGAGTTGGAAATTCAGAATGGGAATGATGGGAATGTGGGAATGGGAATGAGGGAATGGCAGGAATATTGGGAATGTGGGAATGCTGGATAAATTCCTGCCCGGGACTCGTTTCTGGCATTCCCACCTGGATTCCCTCTGAGAATTCCACCTGGAATTCCTGCCCAGGATTTCCTCTTGGGATTCTTCCCTGGAATTCCTGCTTGGGTTTTTTTCCTGGAGGGGAATTCCAGGGGAATGATGGGAAGGGGAGCGGGAATTCCATGGGAATTGGAGTGGGGATGGGAGCGGGAATTCCTGGTGAATGATGGGAATGGGAGTGGGAATTCCAGGGGAATGATGGGAAGGGGAGCGGGAATGATGGGAATGCAACTGCAGCACCCGGGGAGAGAGGGAATTCCGGGAATTCTGGGGGAATGGGAGTGGAATTGGGAAATGGGGAATGTGGGGATGGGAATGTGGGAATTCCAGGAATTCTGGGAATGATGGAATAGCGGGTGTGGGAATGGGGGAATTCTGGGAATTGGGAATAGGGGAATTGGGAGTTGGAAATTCAGAATGGGAATGGCGGGAATGTGGGGATGGGAATGTGGGAATTCCAGGAATTCTGGGAATGATGGAATAGCGGGTGTGGGAATGGGGGAATTCTGGGAATTGGGAATAGGGGAATTGGGAGTTGGAAATTCAGAATGGGAATGATGGGAATGTGGGAATGGGAATGAGGGAATGGCAGGAATATTGGGAATGTGGGAATGCTGGATAAATTCCTGCCCGGGACTCGTTTCTGGCATTCCCACCTGGATTCCCTCTGAGAATTCCACCTGGAATTCCTGCCCAGGATTTCCTCTTGGGATTCTTCCCTGGAATTCCTGCTTGGGTTTTTTTCCTGGAATTCCTCCCTGGGATTCCACTTTGGATTCCCTCCTGGAATTCCAGCCCTGTCCGGGCTCTCTGGGAAGAGCTGGGATTGATCCCAGTCCCCAAGTCTGGAGCATTTCCCATTCCGGCAGCTCCCGGAAACCCCCGATCCCGGGATCCCCAAATCCTGGAATCCCCCGATCCCGGGATCCCCAAATCCTGGAATCCCTTGATCCTGGAATCCCCCATTCCCAGGATCCCCCAATCCTGGAATCCCCCATTCCTGGAATTCCCCAATCCTGGGATCCCCCATTCCCAGGATCTCCCAATTCTGGAATCCCCCATTCCCAGGATCCCCCATTACCGGGATCTCCCAATCCCAGATTCCCCCAATTCTGGAATCCCCCAATCCCAGATCCCCCAAAATCCCGGGATCCCCCAATCCCGGGATCTCCCAATCCCAGAATCCTGGGATACCCCAATCCTGGAATCCAGGGATCCCCCAATCCCGAAACCCTGAAATCCTGGGATACCCCAATCCCAGAATCCTGGGATTCCCCCAATCCTGGATCCTCCAATACCAAAAATCCTGGATCCCAATCCCGGAATCCCGTTATCCCGAGACCCCCCAATCCTGGGATCTCTCAATCCTGGAATTCCCGGATCCCCCAATCCTGAGGGGTTCCCGTGATTCCCTCCGGCAGGGCTGGAAGCAGGAGCGCGTGGTGGCGGAATTCTGGGATGGGAAAATCCTCCTGATCCTTCCCGAGGATCCCAAATACGCCCTCAGGAAGGTACCGCCGCTTCCCGGGATTTCCTTCGGGAGCTGATCCCAAAATCCCAAATCCCAGCGGGGTCTGATCCTGAAATCCCAAAATCCCAGCAGGAGCTGATCCCAAAATCCCAAATCCCAGCGGGGTCTGATCCTGAAATCCCAAAATCCCAGCAGGAGCTGATCCCAAAATCCCAAATCCCAGCGGGGTCTGATCCTGAAATCCCAAATCCCAGCAGGAGCTGATCCCAAAATCCCAAATCCCAGCGGGGTCTGATCCTGAAATCCCAAAATCCCAATGGGATCTGATCCCCAAATCCCATCCAATCCCTGATTCCCACCCCAATCCCTAAATTCCTGCGCAAGCCCAGCCTTTTTTGGGAACAAATCCTGTTTGCCTGGGAATTCTCAGTGCCCATCCTATCTTTCCTGAGAATTCCCGTCGGTTTTTCCCAGGAATTTTCATCCCTTTTTCCCAGAATTTCCCATCCTGTTTTCCTACAATTCTCATCCCTGTATTTCTAGGAATTCCCACCCATTTCCCCTGGAATTCCCACCCCATTTCCCTGGGAATCCCCACCCCATTTCCCCAGGAATTCCCACCCCCATTTCCCAGAATTCCCACCCCATTTCCCGCGGAATTCCCACCTGTTCCTCCCAGAATTTCCACCCAGTTTCCCCAGGAATTCCCACCCCGTTTCCCCAGGAATCCCCATTCCATTTCCCCCAGAATTCCCACCCCATTTCCCCCGGAACTCCTACCCCATTTCCCCGGGAATTCCCACCCCATTTCCCCCGGAATCCCCACCCTGTTTCCCTGGGAATTCCCACCCCGTCCCCCCAGGCCGAGGAGGTTCTGTCGGTGGTGGATTCCGAGCTGGGTTTCCCGCAGCATTCCCGGCTTTTCCCGGAGCATTCCCGGGTGTACCTGTTCGTCAGTCCCGGCAAGTGCGTGCTGGGCTGCCTGGTGGCGCAGCCCGTCAGCCAGGTGGGCACGGGCTCCGTACGGGGAGGGGGCTCCTTAGGGATCCACTCATTCCCAGGTTTCCATTCCCAGGTTTCCATTCCCAGGCCCCATTCCCATCCCCCACTCCCAGTTCTCACTCCCAGTTCCCATTCCCAATCCGTTTTCCATTCCCATCCCCATTCCCAGTTTCCCATTTCCATTCCCCCCTCCCATTCCCAGTTCCCATTCCCAATTCTCATTTCCATTCCATCCCCATTCCCAGTTTTCCATCCTCATCCCCATTCCCAGTTCTCAATTCCCAGTTCCCATACTCATTACCAGTTCCCATCTCCAGATTCCCATTCCAATTCCCACTCCCCATTCCCAGTTCCCATCCGCATCCCCATTGTCATTTCCCAGTTCCCATTCCCAGTTTTCCATCTCCATTCCCATTCTCATCCTCATTCCCAGTTTTTCAACCCTACCCCCATTCCCAGTTCCCATCGCCATTCCCAGCTCCCATTCCCTGCTCCCATTCCCATCCCCATTCCCACTTTCCCATTCCCACTCCCCATTCTCCATTCCCATCCCCAGTTCCCAGTTCCCATTCCCAGTTCTCATCTCCATCCCATCCCCATTCCCACTCCCCATTCTCCATTCCCATCCCCAGTTCTTCATCCCCATTCCCAGTTCCCATTCCCAGTTCTCATCTCCATCCCATCCCCATTCCCAGTTCCCCATCCCCATTCCCAGTTCCCAATTCCCACCATACCCACTACCAGTTCCCATCCCAGTTTCCAATTCCCAGTTTCCTCTTCCCAGTTCCCATTCCCACTTTCCCATCCCCATTCCTAGTTCCCAGCTCCCATTCCCAGTCGCCATTCCCAGCTCCCATTCCCCATCCCTATTCCCACTTTTCCATCCCCATTCCCATCCCCATTCCCACTTTCCCATTCCCAGCTCCCATTCCCACTCCCTATTCCCCATTCCCACTTCCCATCCCCATTCCCAGTTTCCCATTCCCATCTCCATTCCGTTTCCCAGTCCCCATTCCCAGTTTCCCAGTCCCCATTCCCAATTCTCATTCCCATTTTCCCAGCTCCCATCCCCATTCCCAGTTCCCATCCCCATTCCCACTTTCCCATCCCCCCAACCCATCCCCATTCCAAGTTTTCCTTCCCCATTCCCAGTTCCCACTCCCCATCCTCATTCCCCGTTCCCAGCTTCCATCCCCATTCCCAGTTTCCCATTCCCTGTTCCCACTCCCCATCCTCATTCCCCATCCCCATTCCCAGTTTCCCGTCCCCACTCCCCATCCCCATTCCCAGCTCCCCATCCCCAGTTTCCCGTCCCCACTCCCCATC
>NW_024515199.1:0-364 GCF_017590135.1 Pyrgilauda ruficollis
TTCACATTCTTCCCCTACTCCAGTGTGGGATCCCTCCAAGAGGAGACACTTCTCTACCAACTTCTCCACTCTAAGTCCTTTCTACAGGCTGTGGCTCTTCACAAGCTGCCCCAGCACAGGTCCCTTTCCCAGGGTGCAGCCCTTCAGGAACCATCAGTTTCAGAGTGGGTCCCCTCCAGGGTTACAAGTCGTGATAGCAAACCTCCTCCAGCATGGGATTCTTTTTCCATGGGTCCACAGGTCCTGCCAGCAGCCTGCTCTAACACAGGGTTTCCATGGGATCACAGCCTCCTTTGGGCAGTGCTCCAGCACGGGGTTCTGCACAGCCTGCAGGTGAATCTCTGCTCCACCATGAACCTCCATG
>NW_024515200.1:0-364 GCF_017590135.1 Pyrgilauda ruficollis
AATTATCCCAAAATTATAATTATTATTCTTATTATCCTCCTGATTATCCCAAAATAAGGAGAAATATCCCTAAAAATCGAGTTAATTATCCCAAAATTATAATTATTGTTTTTATTATCTCCCTGATTATCCCAAAAAAAGGAGGAATATCCCCAAAATTAGAGTTAATTATCCCAAAATAATAATAATTGTTTTAATTATCCCCCTGATTATCCCAAAATAAGGTGAATTATCCCAAAAAAACTTGATTATCCCCCCAAATAAAAGGAGGAATATCCCCAAAAAATTATTAATTATGCCAAAATAATAATTATTGTTTTTATTATCCCCTTCATTGTCCCAAAAAGAGAAGGAATATCCCCAA
>NW_024515201.1:0-364 GCF_017590135.1 Pyrgilauda ruficollis
GACACCTGAGGGTCACCTGGGACACCTCGGGGTCACCTCAGAGTCACCTGAGAGTCACCTGTGTCACCTGGGGACACCTGAGGGTCACCTGAGGGTCACCTGGGGTCACCTGGGGTCTCCTCAGGGACACCTGAGGGTCACCTGGGGACACCTGGGGTCACCTGTGTCACCTGGGACACCTCAGAGTCACCTGAGAGTGACCTGGGACACCTGGGGACACCTCAGGGTCATCTCAGAGTCACCTGTGTCACCTGAGAGTCACCTGAGAGTCACCTGGGTTACCTGGGACTCCTCAGCATCACCGGGGGTCACCTGAGGGGTCACCTGGGGACACCTGAGGGTCACTCAGGGGTCAGTTTGGGGT
>NW_024515202.1:0-364 GCF_017590135.1 Pyrgilauda ruficollis
CTTCACCTGACTGGCATCACATTTTACGTATCTTGGAGAGTGACTTGGCAAGTTGGTTCTCTCAAGACCCTGGGATGCATCTCTTTGGGTGCCAAAGGTTTTTGTATATTGTTGCTTGCGGGGTTACAAACCCGATCTTCTCTTACAGTGGAGGGGAACTTGCTCTCCCAGACCCTGTCCACGTGACTAGGTAGGGCTTCTCCATATTTAATACAGCTGTTAGGTCCTAGAGAAGTGTTATTATTAATTTGTTTGCTGTTTTATGTGTCAATTTACTTTTGAGAAAGCATCTGCATGAGTATATGGGTATGAGAAACTATCAGAGAAATAATTTGTCTGACATTTTTGTTGTTAGGGTTTTTTT
>NW_024515203.1:0-364 GCF_017590135.1 Pyrgilauda ruficollis
TATATATATATATAATAGATAAATATATATCATACATAAAACATACTTATATATATAATATATAAATAGATAATATATAATATTTAATATGTAAATATTTTTATGCTTATACGTACATCTATGTTCACACAAACAAGAGCAAAACTAGATGTACAATTTATTGTGAGATATTAATTAATATTAAAACATCTGCAAAGGCTTTGGTAGATTTTACCAGTCAGATGCTGGAAGCTGTGGCAGTATCACCAAGTTCACAGAGACAACACTGGCTTGTACCTCTAAAACTTGGTGTATTAGCAGAACTTGACCATTAGAAGAAGAAAAACTTGATGTATAGAGAACTTGACCATTAGAAGAAGAAAAA
>NW_024515204.1:0-364 GCF_017590135.1 Pyrgilauda ruficollis
TTAGCCATTTTTCCCCCCACTCATTTTCCCCCCACTTTCCTGGTTTTTCCTATTCCCCACCCATTTTTCCCCAATTTTTCCCACTTTCCTGGTTTTTCCCCCATTTATCACCCAATTTTTCCCCATTTTCCTATTTTCCCCCACTTTTCTCCTTGCTTTATCCCCACTTCCCTGCCTCTTTCCCCTCATTTCCCACCTCTTTTTTTCCCATTTTCCACCATTTTTCCCATCCTTCCCCCCCAATTTTTTCCCATTTCCCGTTTTTCCCATTTTTTTCCCATGTTCCCCCCAATTCCCACTCCCCCCACCCGTTTTTTCCCCATTTATTTCTAGTTCTCCATTCCCCCCTATTCCCCCCTGTTTT
>NW_024515205.1:0-364 GCF_017590135.1 Pyrgilauda ruficollis
AAGCTACTTTTTGCTTAGTCATTCCAGGCTACAGATTAGGGAAGTGGCAAAAAGTATGGGGTGCATCAGTCACATTATTGGCAACAAAGCATTGTTGGGATCCCATTCTCTCCTAAGACATAAGGAAACAGCAGCAATGGTATCTGCGAAGTACAGGCAGAATAGGACACCTCCAATTTCTTCTCCTCTTGCCCCAGGAATAAAAAATCGCAGCAGCTCAGACAGTGCAATTCTTCAGTCTTCCAGAGAAGATGCATTCAGTCACCTGTTTGATATAGTAATAACCTTAAACTTCCTCTTTGCAGAGTGTCTACCCAAAATGAGCTAAAATACTAACCAGCATACTCCTATCCAATCCCTTCCA
>NW_024515206.1:0-364 GCF_017590135.1 Pyrgilauda ruficollis
CTCAAAACCCCTGAGGCCCCCCACCCCAACAGGCCTAGGGAACCCTCCACAGGCCCAGGCCTTGGCATCGGGGACCCCCCTCAAAACCCCAGGGACCCCCCAAGAGCCCCGGGGACCCCCCAGCCTCGATTCCAAGGACACAGTGCGGGGGTCAGGGCTTTATTTGGGGTTCTGTGATGGGCTCAGGGCTCTGTTGGGGGGCTCTGAGCTGGATTGGGGAGGGGTCTCAGGGCTGTGGGTGGGGGGAGACTCGGGGGGGTCTTGGGGCTGTTTTGGGGTCACTAGCGTGATAAATAGGTGTGATTCGTGCTGATAAAACTGAAACAGTGATCAAGCTGTTTTGTTTGGCCTTTTATTTGTGATT
>NW_024515207.1:0-364 GCF_017590135.1 Pyrgilauda ruficollis
ACATGGAGTGGCTATATGAAAAAAGAACAAGATGTTGGTATGGAGCAGAGCTCCTGGCAACAGGAGCCTGTTCTCTCGGGAAGGGCTTGCTTTTCAAAACAAGTTCAAAAGTTAGCACATGAAGGTGTAAAAAGAGCTTAGTGCAGCATGATGGCAAAGCCAGCAACCCTGAAAGAACAGAGACGGTGCAAAAGGGATGAGGAAGAGTGGATGTGACCTGGGGGACAACTGGAATCATTTAACATTTCCTATTGGAATTACAAACAAGGTGTTTTACCTTTTTTACCAAAGCAGACATTCAGTCATCACTATCTGTTTAAAGTCATACTGGGCAGTTTAATAAAGTCTCTTTTGGTTTGTTTTT
>NW_024515208.1:0-364 GCF_017590135.1 Pyrgilauda ruficollis
CCCCAATGTCCCCCCAATGTTCCCAATGTCCCCACTGTCCCCCCAACGTCCCCGATGTCCCCTTGCTGTCCCCAGCATGGCGGCCCAGGTGCCCCCCTGGAAGCTGGCGCTGCTGGAGCGGCGCCGCCGGGAGGACGAGGCCGCGCGGCGCCGGGAGCGGGAGCAGCGCGAGCGCCAGGCCCAGGTGCCCACCTGGAAACGGGAGCTGCTGCAGCGGCGCCGCGCCCGGGCGGGGCCGGGGGGCGCACCTGGGGGCACAGCTGGGGGCACACCTGGGCAAGGGGGCACACCTGGGCTGGAGACTCTGGGGAGCACACCTGGGGGCACAGCCGGCATGGGGGGCACACCTGGGCAAGGGGGCACA
>NW_024515209.1:0-14760 GCF_017590135.1 Pyrgilauda ruficollis
ATATATATATATATATGTATTAAAGTTTGCTTCCTGCCTAGAAATACAGATTTTTTTTTTGCCAAACTCTTCTGGAACTTGTGCCCACCTTACAATAGTGGCCTCAACTGTGATGGTGACATCAGGATGAGCAGTGAGGCCTTAATTCTTTTACTCATCATTTTCTTAGGTGCTTAACCAAGAACAGAGGCCCACTGGTAAGTCAGTGTGCATGCATGATGGGAATACAGTGAAAAACAAGAGTTCCCTTGCAGAACAAAGCCAAAATTTACTGGTTTTAAAGGATGTTTCTGTCCACTTTCAGCTAAAAGATGCATTAGATTCGTGTCTTCAGTTTTAAACTAGGACAAATTCAATTGAAGGCGGTAGCCAGGCAAGTTGCCATCGTTTGGAAATTAAACTGGAAGGGTAGTACAGGACATCTCTGTTCTGCAAAAATCAGGGTTTTCCCTTGAGTTTCCCTGCTTGTGGTGGTGGGGGCCACATGAAGGAGAGCCTCAAGGGCTACCTGCAGCAGGAGGAGAGGTAAACCCTGGTGCAGGGATGTGCCTGACCCATCCAGGGACAGCCCACAGAGGAGAAAACGCCACCAGAGCAGCGGCAGCTGGCCTCGAAGAGGAAAATGATTGCTGCTTCGGGACATCCCTGCTAGCTGTGGCAGCACCACCAGCAGCACTGGGGCACTCACCTGATTCCTGCTCTGATCGGGAGGGCGCCTGAGGCTTTTGCCTTGAGGGACGAGGATCTGCAGTGAGAGGGCTGCAACCAACAGGAGGAAAGGAGACGGGCTCCAGCAGCAGTATAATCCAGATTTATTAGAACCAGGGGAACCGACACCTGGAGACTGCGAATCGGCGTCTGACACTAACTTTTAAAGAGGGGAGGGCACAGGGGCGGAGTCTGGTCTTCAGCCAATCCACGGGAAGGTGGGTGGGAGGAGAGGGTGATTGACACGGTGGAACAACCAATAGGGAAAAGCCTGGGGAGGGGCCCTGGCCCCTGAACCAATCACTTGATGCCCTGCCTGGAAGATTCTAGAATGAAGGGACGGGCCAGTGAGTGATGGACAGGGCACCAGGGAGGGACTAAGGGACGGATCCATGGATTGCTAATGGGAACGGAGAGAGGAAAACCAGATTGATGGGGTGAACAAGGAAGGAGACAACCAGGGCAGAACCATTGCAAATAAAGGGGTACGTAGAACAAACCAACTTACAACTTACCCGAGCTAAAGAATAAGAAACAGACCACAACACGCCAGGGCTGTGTGCAGGAAGGGTAAACCCAGGGCAGGGATTGTTCTGCAGCCTCAGCTCTGCCCTTGCACAGCAGTGAAGCCTCCGGCTCAGGCACTGGCAAAGTGGCCACAGGATAATGATGAGGCTTAACCCAAGCCAGGCACTGGTCTAACTCCAGTGCTCAGCTCAGCTGAGGAAATTTTTATTTATAACGCACTATAAATGCATTTATTTGTTTATTTGCATTTCCCCAAGCTGAAAGTTGCTGAAAATACATGACATGAAGAGTGAGATGTGCATCTTTGGTGCTCATACAGACATCATGCTTCATCCCAGTGATGGTGACATTTGCCACCTTAGGTTAACAATTATGAAGTGCTTGGAGATCCCTCAAAACACCTAGAAAACCATAATGTAAAAAGTACAGAAAATTATCCTTGCTGATAGTGTGGTCTTCCTGAATACCCCCCTCCACATCAGCAGTATTATACTGGAAAAAAAAAAGCCACTCTAAAATTTGGCTTAATTCAAGAATTAATTAGCTCTCCAAATCACTTTTTGGCTGAGGTGAACACTTGGGGGCACATTCCTGGTCTGTTTTTTATTTTCCCTTTGCTGGGTTAGGAGGGGATGGCACAGCAAGAGCTGGGCAATCTGCAGCAAACCCAAACCTCCAACCCTCCTACAAAAAGCCCTTTTATTTTTGAAGCAAGTGCCTGTCCTGCGATCCCTTATACATCCCCTTTGTGTCTGTGGAGCTGTGCAATTTCTTCCCCCTTGGACAGGGCATCCTTTCACCGTTCTGCTTTTCAGTGAGGAGGTGGACAAGGACAGCAGGCTTATTTAAAGCGCTCTCCCAAGGCAGTGCAGCGTTTCCTCCTCTCCTTTTCCAGTGGCTGGTGAGCAACAGAGACAGTTTGTGAAGATGTAGTCAAAAGGAACCTCAGGGTTTTCTGTGGGGCCGTTTGTTCGGCTCAAAAACCCCACGGCGCGCGCCAAGCCCACAGCAGCGTGCCCAGAGCCAGAAATTTAATGGAAATTGTTTTTAGGGTTTTATTTCCTGCCACAGGCCTTCTGAAGCGCTCTCAGAATTTTCCTTTCAGGTTAGGCTAGAGCTGTTCTGTGTAAATATTTATGTTAGGGTGTGAAGGGGGAATCACCTTCCGCGCTCCACCCAACAAAAATGTTGGAAAAAATGATGCGTTTTTGGTAGTCCATTTCAAACATGTGGACAAGGGCAGCCTTTGACTGTATTTTACTTACTTTCTGGCTGGCATACACTGCAGTCTTTGCCAAAATCAAAAAATACAGAAAAGACTATATTTTTTAGAAGCTAAGGGAGAAAATATTTTTTCTGACTATCTCTCTCCTCTTTTTTTTTTTTTTTTTTTCCCCCCAAGTTTAAATGAACAGCATTCTGTAAAAATATGTCTTCTGCTCAGGAAGTCAGATGTAGACATGAGGAAAACACTACCCCAATCAATTGAAAAAAAATGCTTTTCAGTGATGTTTCCACACTGGAGAAATAAAATGGGCTGATTCTGTCATGTGCTTTAGCAGTCAGAAATTCCTTTTTGCCTGTTTCTCTCTGATTTCTCAGAACACAAGGGAGGAAGGACTCATGCTTAAGGGGCCAAAGGGCCAAGCAGGTATATTTTCTGCTAGGGAAGGAGAAACCAGAGGTCAGTTTTGCACCTTTTTTTGAGTTTGATGTATGGGGAGTCCAGGATCCTTACATTTCTGTCTCCATACTTGACTCTTAATCTGTTTCACCTCTTATTTTATTTAGGTGGGAAGCACCAACACAATCACTTCATTAACTTCACCTGGCGCTTCTTCACCCAGCCAGCCAAAAGATTTGGGTCTCAGGAGTTCTCACTAGACAAACACAAACCATGGAACCACAGAATGGTTTGTGTTGGAAGGGACAATAAATCTCATTTTGTCCCATGGCAGGGACACCTCCCACTGTCCCAGGCTGCTCCAGCCCCAGTGTCCAGCCTGGCCTTGGGCACTGCCAGGGATCCAGGGGCAGCCCCAGCTGCTCTGGGCTCCCTTCAAAGCAAGGTCACTGCTGACCCCAGCACTCTGACACCCTCCAAAGCGGCCTTGAAATTGCTTTTTTTAATTTGTAGAAGGGGAATTTGGGAAGAAAACTGCTAATTGTGGCTGCCAGATGACACCACCCAGGTGGCTTTGAAGCCCTGTGTTTTCTGCTACCACGTTTACCCTGCAGAGGATGAGTTTGAGTTACTGATGCTCAGAATCTGTGGCTGGAACCTAAATTTGGTGAGACAGAGGATCTGACACAGTCAGATTCTGGCTGAGCAGAGCCATGATTTAGTCCTGTGACCTTCCTGAAGGACAGCAGAGTCACAGCTGCTGCTCTGATTTCTCCTACGAGACCTGCCCAACATTTTTCCCTCGCAGAGAGAGGGAAAAGCACAGACACTGAGGCTAATGAGCAAAAGAATGAATGAAAACTGAGTCAGGATGTACCATTTAATCCCCCCACCTCATTTATTGGCTTAATTTATTTTTGAACTTACACGGCTAAAACTCTATGCCAGTTCATGCTTATAATGAGTTTAGATCAGTATTTAAGAGCTCACTTTGGACACATTTGAAACTCCTGTTATGTCAAGTTTATATTGAATTAGTGAACAACTTGCAGCATAAAAAGTAATTATAATGAAAACCTGGCTGTACAACACCACAGTCTCAAGGCAAGGCTTGACAAAAGAGGCCATTCATTCCTCCCTAACTTATCCATAAAAACAAACATTAGGCCAAAAAAATTCTGAAGTATTGTTTCAATCAGGTTGAAACCAATGAGTTTGATGGAGTTTGTCATTTGTGGAAGTCCTCCATCAGTTTCAATTAATTTCCTAGCCTTTAAATAAAGACCAGATGACTTCTTAACAAACAGCACTTAGCAAATAATTGGGATAGAGCTCAAAGCCACTGGGTGAAATTTACAGTTCTGTGGAGTCCAAATTCTGCATGAAAGGTAATGGAAATTGCCCATTCTGAATTGCAAAGTGCCCTGTAAAGAAAATAAATGAAATTTTTGAAGGCACTGGACATTTTCAGTTGGCATTTTTCTGACCAGCTGTGGGTTTCTCCAGGCCTATCATGTATTCATAAGGACTAAGTGAAAAATACACTGGAAATCTATCAGGACTGGGACAAAAGAAAGGGCCTGAATGACAAGCAAAGTCTGCAGGGAACATTGGCCTCATTAGAACAGACAATGTAGCTGCTTTCCTGCCCTGAAAGTTCCAAAATAAAAACTTAATTCATTCAATCTGGATCCATGCTGCCATATCTGCTACAGGCAATTGGAGAATAGCTATTTCTTTGCAATTACTTTTTTTTTTTTTTTTTTTCAACCTGCCTCATGCATCCTGCAACACAGAGAAAACCTGAGCTGGCACAGTCCAAAGTGGAAATAAAAAGGGACCAGGTAGGGATGGGGATGAAGGTTCATGAGTCAGCTTGTTTTATTTCACAAAGCTATTCTTGTTTCCAGGAACAATTGAACTTTTCAAACTCCAGCTTTCTCACTCCCTTCCTTCCCATTTAGGGAATTCAGCCTGAGGGGGAGGAAGGCTGCCCATAGCCTCTTTCCCAGTCCATTTAGAAGGGTACATGTTTACTACCAGCTCATCTGTTTGGTGGTGTCTCCAGATTTGTTGTGCTGACTCTCACACAGCCCCAGGACTTGTGCACGTCCTTATCTCTCCTGGGCTGCAGATGATTTCCCTCACTCCTGCAGTGCTCCAGACAGCTCCAGGGCTTGAGCAATCCCCAGCCCCGTGCCAAGGAGAAGAGGGAGGAGGGAAGGGGCAGATTTCACATCCCGTTTTACAGCATTCACATCACATTTCAGGGGCCATCTCTCACAGACTGCTCCTTACCTCTGGGTTTTACCTGCAGTCAGAAGCAGGTAAATATATATATATATAAATATATATATATAAAAATACGTGCAGACACGTATTTCCACGTGGCTGTTGAGGGGTGACTTTTGCTGCACATTTTTTGTGAGGAAATAGCCTCGTGGAGCAGCAAATCCTCCTGCTAAGCAGGCTGGTCCTGGATGAATTTCTCTCTCTGGAGAGAGAAAGGGAGGGCTTGTCAGCCCTAATGAAGCAAGCTGCTAATTAAGGAGATCCAAACGAGCTGTGTCCCTGGCTCTAAGGGCTCACCACCCCACTCTCACTCACTTTTTTTGATGCCTTGCACAAACAAAAAAAAAGTGGTGCAGGGTAGAGCCAGGCTTTGGCATCTCTGCTGAAGTGCATCAGCCTGCCTGGCCTCTCCTTTTTCCAGGCACAGTGAAAAAAACAAACACAAAACCTTAAACAAAACAGTGCAGGGTAACTTGTCAGCAGCTTGCAGAATGACAGCATCCTTAAAGGCAAACTCAGCAGAGCAAAGCAGAGTTTCCCAACGCATCCACCCCAAAAACTTCACTTTCCTTTTGAACCAATGGAAGTTCTTCCCAGTTTCTGGTCTTGGTTGGCTGGGATCTCTGCTGTGGTCTGGGTGAGGATCTTGCATCCCACATCCCTTCCTGAGTGCCTGGACCCTCCAGCCCAGTTCCCTTGAACACTCCAGGTGCAGTGGCTGGCTGCAGCATCCCTGCTCTGCTCCCCCAAAGCCTCACAGGCAGGATTCTAACCTGTCTGCATCTCCAGGGTAGACTTGTGAGTGCTCCAGCTACACACAGCAGACTTAAAACCAGCACCAAAACCTCTGTAAGTCTGGCTTTACCTCCTACAGAGCAGTGAGAGTCCTCTAAATGTTTTTATTTAGATGTCAAGCGGGACGTGTTCCCCTGTCAGGTGTGTGACACAGAGTGTGAGGACCCCTGAGCACAACCAAGAGCAAAAACATGTCCCTGTGTGGGACAGTCACACGTGTGCCAAGGTCTCAGCTGAGCCCCAAATGATTCATGGCTCTGTGTGTGTGACTCAGTTTTCATTGGCACCTGTGCCTGGCTCCATAATGTTTTGGCTCTGTGGATTATTTAGTGAAAAAGAACAGTGGCAAGTCTCCTCACAGACTGATTGGGGTGAAGAAAATGAGGAGGGAAAGCCAAGGAGTGCTTTTCCCATCTTTTTGTTGAAAGCCACGGAGATCTTGATCCTGATGGAGCAGCTGGTGAGGTGCCACCCACAAAAACGTGGCAGCGTTCAGGAATGGGGAATCTATCCAGGGAAGATAGCAAGGGCCACCCATTGGTGGGAGGAAATTTGGAAAGACAGCAAATTCCTATTACTCACGCCATCAAATCTGGAGCCTGCAGACATCTTATCTTGTGTCAAGCAACTGCAGAGCAAAATAAAGAAATCAGTGTTCTCCTTGTGATCAACACAGCACCAAGGGTTTGGGAGACAAAGCAACCACCACCACGGCAAGGGTGGAATCTGTTTTTTAAACTTTACTGCTTCATACTGTGTTAGCACTGGATAAATTCACTTCAGCAAACTAAATTCAAGACCTCTGGGGTAGAACGGGGCATTTGTTTTGAACAAATCTCCAGCCAGTCACACCCCCTGGTGTCACCTGCTCTTTTTCCACAGTAACAGGACCAAAATGGGCAGGTCCAGCTGCTGCAGGCAGTGATGTGCAGCACAGGGGACAGAGCACACCAGGCTCCTGACGCATCCCCTGAGTTTGTCCTGGTGGACAAAATCAAAATGTTTTTTGCCTAAGTCCTCTAAACTCCTTAGGAGTCACAACTCAGAGTTTCCAGCAAGGTTGCTGTGTTAATTACAAATGTCCCCAAGATTCAGTGGTGTTTGGCCAAGCACTTTCTGAAAGCCACACAGTCTTGGGTTGTTTTTTTGGTTTTTTTTGTTTTTGTTTCATTTTATGGCCATGGATTTTAGAGGACTTTAGGTCCTGCCTTAGTCAGACACCTCACCTGACCCATGGGGAAGACACATGCATTTAAAACACTGAAGAAAACCTGAAACACTGCTTTTAAAACCCAGGGAAAAGACCTCTTTAGGAAGCTGAGGGATGTCTCCAACACAGCACTTACTCCAGCACTGCTATGGCACCCATTTCCCCCCTACCAAAAACATCAGGCTCCATTGCTCAGCTGCCAAATATTTACATGTTAGCTCACAGCATCCTGCTCCAATCTGCACCAAGATAGTGGAAGGAATAATAAGAAGGACCAACGTGCAATGAAAACACAGTAAATACCCCCAAAACAGATCACGCTTCCAAATTCAAATTTCAAACACCACCAATTTCCCTCCAGGTTTGAACATTCTGAAGGAACCTCTCAGGAAGATGGCAAGCAATAAATTTCATTGCAAGGCACTGCATGAGCACT
Organism: Pyrgilauda ruficollis; assembly: GCF_017590135.1. Classification (NCBI taxonomy): domain Eukaryota; kingdom Metazoa; phylum Chordata; class Aves; order Passeriformes; family Passeridae; genus Pyrgilauda; species Pyrgilauda ruficollis. The sequence continues at coordinate 7,594 of NW_024515209.1, forward strand.
TCACTTTGGACTGAAGTTTTGGTTTTTTTTGGGTTTTTTTTTTTTTTTTTTTTTTTGTGATTGCCTGTCACTGGACCAGCAAATCTTCCTTCTTGGAATGAGGTCTCTCCAAGGATGCAGGGAAGGGATTGTGCAGGGCTGGATTCAGGGGTTTTGCTGGGCATGACTCACTTCTGTGACTTTCTTGTGTGTCACTTTAAATGGAGATAACTTTGCCTTGCTCCATGTGGACTGTCCTCAGACATATATACATGTAATAACATATACATGCAATAATCCACAGCCACTCTCCTCTGCTGACAGGGGTGGGGATGGGATGGAAGGGTGGTGGGCACAAAATATCCCCTAGGAATCTTGGAGGCTGATTATTTTCTTATTTTTCACTTGAGTGTGAGGGAGAAATTCTGGAGGGCCCTTTGGATCTCAGATTTCAGAGGGAGGATCAGGGGCCATTTGGAAACCAGCAGGAACTCATAAATCAGACAGGAGAGGACTTTGGGCCCGCAGAGGGGAGAAAAGAGGGATCACTAACCCCTTCATCTTAAATGTTGACTTAGCCTCACTGACTGGACACCTCAAGATAAACTGCCAGGCCTCTTTTGAAGAGACAGCCCTGCTGCTCACTGCTTCTTGCCAAGAAATCAGCCAGTTTTGTCTGCATCTCAGCTGGACTTCACAGCTGTGGTCGCAGGAGCCACAGAAACGCCTTATCCATATTTTTGTCTCACAATTTAGCACGTTGTGCAGTGCTGGATGGTCCCCTTTGCTGCCAAGCCTCTGCAGCTACAGCTCCCCTGCCCCACACCATTGCCATGCAGTGTCCAGGGCTGTACATTCCAGGAAATTCTGTGCTTGCTCAACGTTTCACATCGTGCTTTACTGCCTGATGGGACGGGAAGCAGCTGTGGGCACAGCAGGATGCTGAGATCTGCCCATCAGGGTCTGGGGAGACACCACTGACCTCCAGGGGCAGCTGGATTTTTGCCTGAGGGGACTTGGAGATGGTCTGAGAGCCTGTGCTGTGCCCAGAGCTCTCCTAGTTGATGGTGAAAGCTGCTCTTTCCAACAGAGAACAAATGTCTGTGAGGCTCAGGACTCTGCTCAGGAGAGAATTCCAGCCCTCAGCACTGCCCTCCCCCAGAAATATCCAATGCTCCTCATTGCTTTGGTTTTCTTTTGCATGTACCTGCACAATGATGTTCATTTTGAGCAGTCATAAATGCACCTCTTTGCTGTTTGAACCTTGCTGAAGTTTGCCTGTTTCACCCACCAGCTCCGTGACTGAATAAGGAATTGAGATCATATTAATCAAATTGCAAAAGAAAACAAAAACAACCAGCAATAGACACACACACACACATATTTAATAAAAATTAAAAAAAAAAAGAAAGGCACGAATCTAATTAAAATAGCTTCCAGGCACTTCACAGTAAACAAAGTTTAGATAAACAAATTTCACTCTGGAGGAGATTTTAGCTAGCAAAAGTAACCTTTGTCTCTGGGAGAGACTGATGTGTTTGGCACGCCCAGATGTTGGGTTTGATCCTCAGCTCAATTCCAGCCCTTCAGTCAACGAAAAGTAAATGCAAAGCTGACTTGGGATGCACTGAAGGCATTCCTCTTGCAGGCAATGTGCAAATAATTGTACATTTCCCACTCTTTGTCTATTTGACAAGTTTTGAGTGGAGATTGCGAGGGTGCTGCGCTGTGGAAATGCAGCACAGATTCACACTTTCATTTCTCTTGCGAGTTAAAACTGCAAAAAGCCATTTATAGCAGCAGCCCCATTACTAAGGGAAGAACACTGAATCACCTTCCACAGAAATCCTTTGCTCTACACAAGTGCTGCCTTTGGAGATTTTTTTTTGGAGACCTGTTTTTAAAAGAAATAAGAGCCCATGTGAAAGTTGCAGAGGTCTGTGTCACTGACAGAAGAAACTGTGCAGATGCCATTGCTGATAATTTCTGCTCCAAGCTGCCTGCATGCCGCTTTACTTGGGTAAAACATTGCAATATTTCTAAAATTAGGGTTTGTGTCCAGCTTGGCTGGTTGGGCGCCATGCTAGCAGAAAATTCAATATCAAGGTTTTAACAAAGTCTGGGGCAAAGGAGGGGGATAAGTGTGCAAAGAAGAAGACATGAGGAGAACGGGAAAGGAAAAATACATCTTTAAAACAAAAAAAAAATTGTATAGATCACAGTAAAGAAAAATAATTGAAACCTAATGGTGGTGGTGGAGGAGGAGGAGGAGAAGAAGAAGAACAAGAACAAGAACAAGAACAAGAACAAGAACAAGAACAAGAACAAGAACAAGAAGAAGAACAAGAACAAGAAGAACAAGAAGAAGAAGAAGAACAAGAGGAGGAGGAGGAGGAGAAGAAAATAATTGCTATATTTCCTAATGTTAGGTAATTTTTTGATACTCATTAATAGTAGGTTGCATTCAAGCTGCAATTGGGTTTCAATCATGTGACCAGACAATTTACCCAAGAGCATTCCATTTTTTTGGTTTGTTTTTTTATAAATTATACATACAAGGAAAGAGTTTGTACAACAATAAATAAATAAGAAGATGCATTTCATTTCTTCAGCTTAAGAAGAAATAAAATTTTAAACCTACTTGACTTTTCTCCTAATTCTACCTTGTAACAAAAAAATAAATATGCTAATAATTAACCAGCATTAAGCACGCTACATTCATTAATACATTAACCAAAAAATCTCGAAATTAACAAAATCTCAAACTAACAAACCAAAACCACTACAAATGGGAAAAAACAAAGCACAGCCAAGCTGTGATTATCACTGAGGGTCAGATTTTCTGAGCACTGGGTTTTCAAACTGATCCTCAGGTGGTCCCACACGAACGCGGCCACTTGAGCACAAACATAAATTTAACCCAAAATTAATCAGAGCTCTGGCCTGCTGTCAGCAGCCCATGAAAAGGTTGTTTCTCTCCCCACTCAGCAATATCTCCTCATTCTGTGAGCGTGCTTGGATTCTTGTTGGGACCACAAGAAGGAACAGCCCCGCCCTGGCTGGCGTTTGCCCTGGGCCACCGCGTCGCGGTGCCGCCGGCCGCGGCTCCGCGGGATGTTTTGCTCCAGGAGGGAAAGTGCTCATCCCCAGCTGCCTCAGGAGGAGCAGCTCAGGTCTCAACCAGGTCTAGACGCAGTATTTGGGTGAGGAATGACTGGCAAACCCTGCAGAAAGTCGTGAGTAGCCAAATGGGCCATTTGCCCCCAAGGGCGTTTTCCGTCAGTTGTGGAGTTAAATATGAGTTGTTTCATGGCTGTATGTCTACCCGAATCAAATCCATTTAAAATGTCATTGAATTTACTAACAACAGTGAATTTGTCATTTAACTAAAATAAAGATAAGGTTTAAAATAAAATAAAGATGTTCAGGTTACTGGAAACGCCTCGGATCTTGGCTGGTGATGGAAGAAGGCAATCACCGGAGTACAGCTCTGTAAAATGAGACCTTCCAAAAAAGATCACTTAGTTATAAACCAAACAGAAATGTTCTTCTGCTTCCATTGATCCATCCCAGGCTCCAACGCTGCCCTTTCCCACTGACAGCTTTATTTCACTCCATCCAGTGCACAAATCCCAGGCGCTGCTATCATCACAGGCTGGCCATGAATTATTTATTTGATTAAAAGGCTGACATTACTTGGCAGATAAATACATCAGCAGGGCACTCAGGCAAAAGGCATTACTGCCTGGCCCTTCCACAAGACATCATAACTTAGGAATGACCTTTGTAATGCCTGGGCACTGAGTCCTGGAGTAAAGGAAGCAGAGCCCAGCTCCTCTCAGTGATGCTCAGTAACAGGAGAGGAAGCAAAGGGCACAAACTCAGCACAAGAAAAAAAATATTTTTAATTGTGAGGGTGGTCAAACACTGGGAAACGATGCTCAGAGAAGTTATAAAGTTTCCATAAATGGAAATAATCAAAACTCCCAGTCAGCCTGGTCTGGCTGACCCATCCTCATGCAAGGAGGATTGCACAGGGTGACTCCAGAGGTGTCATCCCCATCCCCAGATGTTGTAATTCCAACTAAATGAAGGTGTGACAGTGCCACATTTTCAATGAGACATTGCAATAATGTCACATGAGGTTTGAATACAAACTCTTCTGGTTTGCTTTTTATCCTCTCTGTTTTTCTTGGAGTAATTAAATCACACTCTCTGTAAGTCAACACCTCCTTCTTCCCCCAGCAACCAACTAATTGCAAAAAAGTCTCAATAATTTAAGGTTTCAGCTATTCCAGTCACTGTTTCCTACATGATTCATGACCCTAGGACATTATCTGGGAGATGAATGTGCAGCCAGCCCTGGTGGAAACTGAAATTCTGCTACCCTGAGACATCCCAGCTTCACCAAGTGCCACACACTCCTGCCCAGTATTTCCCTTCCAGGAGGGTGTCCAGTTTTATCTGGGTTACACCAAGCCACAAAAAGACCAAAAGTTCCCAGTGGTAATTGTGGAGACAATGGAAAACATGTTTTCTTTATTATTTGTCTTGCTCCAGCACTGGTGGTTGCCCATTCCTTCTCACAGTGACCAAACCAGAGTAAATGGAGCTTTTTTTTTCCTCCTTCCTAGCTTATTTCAGCATTTCCAAAATACTGTAAACTTGCATTTCTTCACATGCTGATCCACAACCTGGGCTGGGAAGAGTGGCAGGGAAAGAAGAACATGGGCTGCTGCAGAGGTCTGAGAAGCAAAATAAAGAAGCTTTAACTCCCTGGAGGAAAACACAAAGATTTTTAGAAGCCTGAAAATGGAGAGGACTTGCTGATTTTGCACCATAGGATATTTTCTCTTATATTTTCAAGTCAGCACACTTTACCAGCAAATATGCATTTTTTGATCAGTGTCTTCCACATCACAAGTATATCTGTCTGTTGATGACTCAAGTAACAAAGGGCACAAAATTCAAGTTAGAGGTTCTGTGTTCCAGGCATAAATTAATTATTTTAAATGATTACTCAGTAATAAAAGCAACCAGCTTGCAAATGGAACTGTAGTGGGCACTGGGGAAAGATGGTGATTTTAATAGAAATAAGAAACTCTGTTGATATACATAATAAGACATAACTGTTCCCCTGTTCCAGAGTCTTTAATTAATTTAAGTAATTCACAAGATGAAGTAATTAAAGAAATGCAAATATTATTTGTGGAATTCTGCATAATTTGGGGAAAATTTGAGGCTCACACTTTAAAGCTCAGGCTTTAACTAATTAAACTAGTGAACTTTGCAACCAGAAAAAAAAAAAAACCAAAAAAACAAAAACCAAAACCAAACCAAAACAAACAAAAAAAAACCAAAAAAAAAAAAAAACAAAAAACCAAAACAAAACAAAAAAAAAACCTAAACAAAAAAAAAAAATCTTAACAAAATCTCTGTATAAAGCCAATATTTCAGTCCTCTAGTCATTGCATAAGACTGAAAACTGAGGGTATTAATGAAAATATGAACTATCCAAAGTTAGTCAGGGAAACACTCCTCTGCAGAGGATATTTGTGGTTTATCAGAAGCATCTAGTGCAGATTTGGCTTCATTTGAATTTCCCACATTGCCATTGTCATTGCAGCAAGAGCTGTAACTTCTGTAGCAACTTCCACCAACAGTCTCCAATATCTGAAAACACAATTTTAAGTAACAAAACCCCACAATTTTAAGTAATATTCGCCTTCGAATGGCAGCCTATCTTCAAGAGAAATTAAGCAAGGCTTAATTAGAGCACAGTCATGCTGAAGTCTTTTTGAGACAAAGAGCCCAGATCCTGTGACAGCACTGAGGGATTATTTTCCCCTCTGGATAACTCATGGAATGCATAATTTTCCATTTTTTTTTTGTAGCATTTTTTGTTGTCTCACGAGTTAACCCACGGGCGAGGCTGAAAGAAGAGGAAATAAAGTAAAACAGGGTGGGGGGGAAAAAAAAATAAAATAAAAATGGAATGAAATTTCTCCTGGCAGGCTGTTTCCCCTTGCAATAACCCTCCTGTGTGTGACATCTAGCGTTGGCTTGCTCAAAGGACAAGGCTCTGAGAGCCCTGAGAGTGCTGCTCTGCAGGAAAGAGGAGGCAGGAGGGGAATTTTGGATGGCACTGCTGTCCCCCAGTGTCACCCCCTGCCACACTCCCTAAAGGAAAAAAAAGTGGAAAGGAGCCTGGAGTTCTGGGCTCATCCAGGTCATCCCACCCAAGCCACGGGGCGGGGGGGAAAAGTGAATTATTGCCATGCAATTGTTTGATAACAGGCAAGAAATTGCTGTGATCCAGTCTGGCAAGGCTATTGCTAGTAAAGAACCTGAATTAACTGAGTTTATTTCATGTAAAGAGTGAATTCACAGGTGTTCTCTGGGTAGTGCAGACGAGGTGGGTTCATAACCAGAAATCAGTGAAGGAAAGAAACCTCACTGAGGGAGCTTTAGTGCTCTAATTTCCATACAAATTGCCGGGAATGCCCGAGTTGTATTTCAGATCCTTAATTGGATGTGAATGTAATGGCCACTGCCACCAAGAGCTGTTGACATTTGCAGTTGCAGCCCTTGTCAGTGGACAGGTCCAATAAATAAAAGTGCAGAGGAGGGATTTGTCAGAGGACCCTAAAACTATTATAAGTTTAAAAAGAAAGCTGAACAGAAAGCAAAAAAATTCTTGTGTCCCTGGATACTTCTGTGAACCTACCCTCAAATCTGCACCTTCCTTGGAATCCCACCTTTATCAGTTGTTGACAGGGGAAAATTCACAGAATTCACAGAATGGAAAAAAAAAAATAAAAATACAACTTTCTCAGGAGCCTTTCTTGTTGACTAGCTGATAGGAAGAAGAAACATGCTTTTAACATGGGGTTTGAGTTTCCATTTGAAATGGTATTTCTGGCTTAAGGTTAAATTTGCTATTTTAGCCAAGGCTGTCTAGAGATAAAAAAAAAAAAAAAAAAAAAAAAAAAAAAAAAAAAAAAGGAAAGGTTATAGGATGGTAGAGGATTTTTCATCCCTTTAACTGATCTGATTTAGAAAAAGACATTTTTACAGGGCAGGGGAAAATGAAACCCTTCCACTCCTCTGTTTTAAGACAAAAATGAAGAGCTTCTGGGAGTGCAGTGCTTTTTTTTTTTTTTTTTTTTTTTTTTTTTTTTCCCAACC
>NW_024515209.1:14784-66500 GCF_017590135.1 Pyrgilauda ruficollis
TTTTTTTTTTTTTTTCCTCAACTCAGAAGATATTTAGGTCAAACTGCAGAGCTGTGACTTGAATCTGCATATCACCAATTTTTTTGTGTCCATCCATACCCAAAGAGTAACTTGGAGTCCACTGTGGCTGCAGATCATTGTGGTAGGATCCAAGGATATTCCTCCTCCATGCAGGACAAAACACCTGGCACATTTTCCTTGTGGGAAAAGGCAGAAAACACCATGAATTCACAGGCCACCTCAGGTCACTTTTTGTCACGAGCTGGAAACACCAACAGATGGAGAATTTGAGATTTTTGGTTTGGCCTGTCTCTGCCAGAAGCCAAATCAGATTCTGAGAGAGGCCCCTCACATTGCAGGGGGGCTGTAACTAATCACAGAGCTAATAAAAACAACTCTGCCCAAACTCAGCTACTTGCAGGAAATAAAACTCCAGAGGAGCAGCAGGGAATCAGATGCCTGGGAAACTAATTTAGAAAGTCTTGGCTGATAAAACACTGATATTTAACTCAACGCCCCTATCACAGCCCTTAGCTGGATGCATAGGATTGAAAAAAAAATCTAAAATAATAACCCCAAAGTCTTTGGGCACTAATCCTTAGGTAGAATCTGTTAAATTACAAATCCCTGTGAATTTCTTTCAGTTGACACATCACAGAAATTTGGTTTTCCTTCTTCTCCCTTAATTCACCTGCGCAAATCCTTAACCACACCCACATTTTTTATGCTGAAGGGGAAAAATTTCTTGTGTTCTCTCTGTGTGCTTGAGCCTGAACAACTGGTCCTGAAATGGGCCTTGTGCCACTTCAGCAAAATACACAGAGAGGAAGGAAAAATAACCTGATATTTCAGGATTGCTGTTGTGTGAGGACAGGCTGGGAGCTGGGAGCTTCTCGTGTGGCTGATGAACAGGAGGCAAACATTCTGCTAAATTAAATATGAAAACAAGTCCTGATCTGGTCAGAAAGTCCACTTTCCTCTTGACAGTAAAAACCCAAGCAGCATTTTCTCTGAAGACACAGTCTTTAACACTTGTGTCAGTGTTCTCTGCTTTAATAAAGGATACACAATGTCACCAAGAAGACTCAAATAGTGCAGGCAAATAATATAATTTTTTTTCCTTTCAGTTCAAGAAACTTTAACAGGGGCCACAATGAAAAAATGTATTTAAAGGCACTGGAGTTTCCCAGGTAAGTTAATGATAAAATTATTAAGAAAAATTTATTATTATTATTATTATTATTATTATTATTATTATTATTATTGGTTGTGGTTGTTGTTGTTTTGTTGTTGTTGTTGATCATGGTAAATTTGTAAATTTATTATTATGATTATGTTTTTTTATCATTATCATTATAAAGTTATTAATAAAATGCACCCCGTAGTTGTTGCAAACATTTATGCCTCAGATTTGACTTTTGAATGTGCCTGTGTGTGCCTATCACCAGAGATGTTTTTTTCCAGTGTACTATGAAGGCATCAGATTCAACTCTTACACCACAGGCCCTGGAATATTTGGGGGGTTTATTGATTTTCCAAAACATTCAGCTATGCAGACTTCATTAAAAAGCAGAAATGTTCAGGCTAGTATTTTCCTATGAGAAAAAAAAAACTGAAAAAAACCTTTAAAAAACCCCATTTTTCTTAAGGTTTCCTAGCAAAACCTTAAAAAAAAAAAAAAAAAAAAAAAGTTTAAAATCAGTAACATTCCAGCATCTCCTTGTGTTAACAGATTAAAGGGATGGGAGGAGAATTGGGAAAAGCCTGACCTGCAGCCATGAGGGGAGGGAGAATTTCAAGATGCTCCTGGCACTGGTGGGGGCTGAAAGACAAGGATGGGCACTGGAGCCCCCAAGGCCACTTCCACACACTCAAAAGGGAGATTTAGAACCCAAAAATTGGCCTGTGCTCGTGGCAAAGAGTCTCCTCAGGCCACATTTTCTGTCTGAGTGTTTGATATTGCTGGTGTTGGTGTTCAGGGCTTCCACCCTGCCATTCTGAACTTGCTGCTGAACACACAGCCACGGGGGTATGGAAGTCCCAGCATTTGTTTTTGACTTCATGTTGGTAAATGTTGCCTCTGGGCCTAATGTTAATCACACTGCAAAACAACACGCTGTGTGGCAGCAAGGAGTGCTGGAGCCAAGCCTGAAATCTCAGGTGTGCTGAAGCATTTTGTGTTGGAAATCTGTTTGCACAAGCCCAGACCCAAATGAGGAACAAGGGGTGTGGAGGTTTAAAATCTTGTAAGACCAAGTTCTTTATATTGCTGCATTTCCTCAGGATCCTTGGGTGTAGGTATTTACCTGCAGGATGATGCTTTAAATAATATGGCTTTTTTGCCATTGCTGTACACTGATTAGCAATTAGTACATTATTTAATCTATTGTATTTTTTCCTTCCTGGCCCTGGTCCACGCCAGATCAGATCACATAAAACTGGTAATGATGTAAAACTGGCATTGTAGGCAGCCAAAGCATTCCTTTCAACAGCTGAACAGCAATATTAATTATCAGTGAACAAGAATATATGTTACAGGTTTGCAAGACATCTCAAAACTCAACCTCATCTTGATAAACTCCCAGGAATTAAAATTCCCTTAGACACTTGGGAATCTGTCATCAACAAGAATAATATTTAAGGCAGTGAATTTTCTGTAAAGATATAAAATATTTCTTCTGTTCGGCTATTTTCTTCATCTTGAGATTTTGGGGGAAAACAGTCCTGATTAGTTTTCCTTTATTCCTGAGTTTTTTGTCTCACTTCTGAGTTTCCAGTAAGTAGTTTTATTTTTTAAATAAATAATATAGGGAAGCAAAGAAAGATTTTTCATGTTCAGCTCCCTGAGTGAGAGTATCTCAGATGTTAGGCAGCTGCAGGAAGGGTACAAAACAGAGAGATACAGCCCCTTAAAATGAACAAAATTTCCATTCTGCCACTGGCTCCCTACTGGTTGTTTCACCCAATGATGTTTTGCCCTTGGGCACAGCTATATGGGTTTAATTTTCCCTCATGTGTAAAGTCAAAGATGTTGTAATTGTGAATAAAATCCATGTTGTTCAATTCTTCCTGGAGTTCATCTCATTCTTGAGTGTGGAAAGGCTGATCTTGGAAGGACACTTACTAACGTCCACCACAACTTAACCCCAGAAAATGAGCTTTTCATAATATTTCTCTAGTCTCCAGCTCCTCCTCACCTACTCATGAATCAGATATGAAACACATTAACAGATGTGTCTAATCTGTTTCTAAACTTTGTGCTAAATTTGACACTTTTCCCCATTTTTAAGGAAAGGCTGCATAAAACAGCTCCTTGTGCTTGAATTCTGTGATTTCACAGAACCAGAGAGGTTGGAAAATCCCTCCCAGCCCATGGAGTCCCAGCTGTGTCCCATCCCCACCTTGTCCCCAGCCCAGAGCTCTGGGTGCCACCTCCAGGTGACACCTCCAGGGATGGGCACTCCAGACCCCCCTGGGCAGTGCCAGGGCAGTTCCTGAGCCCCCTTTCCATGGGGAAATTCCTGCTGTGCCCACCCTGAGCCTGCCCTGGCCCAGCCTGAGGCCGTTCCCTCTGCTCCTGTCCCTGTTCCTGGGAGCACAGCCCGACCCCCCGGCTGTCCCCTCCTGGCAGGAGCTGTGCAGAGCCACAAGGGCCCCCTGAGCCTCCTTTTCTCCAGGCTCAGCCCTTCCCAGCTCCCTCAGCCTCTCCTGGGGCTGCAGCCCCTTCCCAGCTCCGTTCCCTTCCCTGGCCACGCTCCAGCCCCTCCATTCCCCGTGTGAGGGCCCAGAGGTGACACAGCACTCGAGTGTGGCCTCAGCAGGGCCGGCACAGGGACGGGCACCCCTAAATTTAAATTCACTGATGAATTTAAGAGTGCCCAGCCAAGAGAAACCTCCCAAACCTGGCTGCCATGGGGGCCTGGAGCAGCCAAGCTCGCTGTGTGTCCCCAGCCTGCACGAGTCCTGCCCCTGAGCAGATGGGAAAAGGAAACTCGGGGGTTGTTGGAACCCTGGGTGCTGAGCATTTCAGAATTTCTGTGCTACCAGGGGCACTGACCCCCAGGAGAACTCTGCATTGGCCTGAGGCTGTGGAGAGGGGTTCCAAAATGGAATGATGGAGCTGGGATTGTGGGTGTGGAGTTTGGAGAGAAGTGTGTGAAACCACAGGGTGGGAAACTCAGAGTTTAAGGTTTCAGAATATAATGACATCTATAAGGCAAGATGGAGGTTTTAGGGCAGAGGCTGATCCTTCTTCTTCACCTTCTTCTTCTTCACCTTCTTTTTCTCCTTCTTCACCTTCTTTTTCTCCTTCTTCACCTTCTTTTTCTCCTTCTTCACCTTCTTTTTCTCCTTCTTCTCCCTCTTCTTCTTCTCCTTCTTCTTTTTCTCCTTGTTCTCCATGGGCTTGGGTGGTTTCGTGTAATTGGATAAAAATGCTCCCATTGCAGGCCATGGGTGGTTGGTTATTGGGTTAAAAGTAAAAATAATTGAGGTGTCATTTCTTATTTGGACAGTTTATCCTTAAAAGGCCTTGTAGAGAGAGAGAGAGAGATGGGGCTCCATTTTTTAGTTTGTTAGTGAAGTGCTGTAGAACTCAGTCTGTGAGACTGTAGCAGAGATAAGAACTAATAAACATCTAAGTCTGAGCACGAAATGTCATCTTGCAATTTAATCCTAACCTTGGCAGAAAAGAAGCAAAGAATGCAGAAAAAATGAGCTTCCCTCACTAAAAAGTGCCAGCAGTGGGTTTGAAGGCAGGGGGCAGAAGAGGTTTGCATTAGGCTTTGGTGCTGCTGTGGCCCAAGGTTAAGGAATAGCTCCCAAGGTGAGCCCAAAACACTCCACAAGCTGTGCAGGTGAATCAGACTGTTAGCTGTGCTTGCCATGAAACAGCTCAGAGATGTGAAACTGGGAATTTCACATCCAAAATCAAGTTGTTATCGGTCCCCTGATTTGGGGCCAATCCAGCTAGCCAGTATCCAGTACATTGCCAATCTCAAAAGTAGTCTAAACCCCAAATTTCTTCTTGACTTTCACATCTGGGGTCTCTTCTTCAGGAAGAATCTCCCACTCCACTCCCAAGAGCAGCATTAAGTGATGCTGCATCCAAAGCTCTTATCTTTAGAAGACAATTCACTCTAGCAATATCACTTATTAATGGTTAGTTAATGCCACTTCAACTTGGCAATCCCTGTGTTCACACAGCCTGTCATTTTAAACTCAAATGTTTGAATTTACAAGCGGAAACAGCTGTTCCTAACAATTTTCAAGGACTAGAGAGTGACAGGAATTGTTGCCCACTTGAGCAAACATGGGTTAAAAGGTCTTGCCTTTAAAAAAATTCCTGAAGGATTGAAGCAGCTTTTTCTTAAAAAAATCCCCACCTGTTCCTGTAGAGAACAAACAAAAACTACCACTACAGCACAAACACATTTAGCCCAGTTTTTCAAAAACTAAAATAGCATATGCTTTTTGCCATATATAGATGCTCTACTGATGTGCATGTGTTTCCTGGGGATGTCACTGTCTGCTTGGTCTAAATTAATTGGCATAAATTCAAATTCCTGCCTAATACAAAACGTGCCCAGATTGATTTTCCATTTTCAAATCAATAGCCACAAACTTTTCCTCCCATCCCGCTTCCTGCTTTTTCTTCTCTGCCATCAGAATTCCCTTTCACAACAACATTATTTTCTGATGATTTTCACCACTCTTACTCTGCCTCTGTCAGCCTGGAAAGGTTTTCCACAGGGAGTGAGCCAGGCTGAGGGCATGGGAAGGATGTGGGGGAGAAAATGAGTATTCCAAATCTTTTCCCTTAAATCCTCATCCACTGATCTGTGGGTGATGGCAGAGTGCAAGGGGACAGAACTTTGCTCCAGATCCTCTTGCAGGGATGAGGGAGACAGGTTCTCTTTATAAACTGAAAGGATGAGAACACCAGCACAACCTGTTCAGGTTGATGAGAGGAAAATATCTTAATTTCCCCCAAAAGCAAAGGGGAAGATCTGGCATTTCAGCCTTTTGCCAACAGCTGTTTTCAAGCTGCAAATATCAGTCTAGCTGCAGCATGTTTTGAAATTCACCAAAATCCACGTTTTGTTAGCAGAGCACATGTTCCTGTGGAAATGCACCTTTGGGAGGCACAGGGGATGTTACCCTGCTGTGTACTAAAAAAATCCATCTATTTTGGAATTTTTGGTCCTTGGTAAACCAAGATCTTTTCAATTCCTGGATTTTGGATCTTTGCTAAGGATTTCAGCACATGTGGAAGCTGCCCTGGTTTAAGCAGCGGTGGAAGAAGTTCCCTTCAGGGGGAACCTAAGGGATTCCTCATCCAGCAAGCAAACAGCACCATCAGCAATATCTGGTGCTTCTTCCTGCTTCCCCAAGCTTATTAAGAATATTTATTTTGACAAAGTCATGGTAACTGGGTGAGCCCAATGTTTGTTCTGTCTCTGAAAAGAGTAAACTGGGATCCTGCTGCCTTTTGCAATTAAATCTTTCATCACCTGCTAAGAAAAGCCATTTTTTTCTTTTTCCTCTCTTTATTTTTTTCAAACCTGTGGAAGAACAGGGCCTTTAGTGAACACCCAGGTCTGCCACAGATCTTTTTGTGTGACCTGTGCCAAACCTCTGCTTTGCTCTTTTTCCCTACCAAGCAGGAACATTACGTGCAATTATCACCTCGAAGACTGTAAGAAACACAGGACCCAAATTCCTGCCATTCTCCTGCTACCAGAGACAACCACACCATTTATTCCCTTCCCTAAACTGATTGCCCTCCTGTCTCCAAGAGGAGTTTTACTGCCAGGGGGCTGCTCACCACTGCATGATGCAACTTCCAGACTTAATCCCAGCAGCCTTGCTCCTTACACTGCTGCATCCATGCAGGACCACCAACAGTGGTTGTCTTCCTTTACTTTCTCCTCCAACCACCGCAGAAACTGGCTGAAGAAATGGCTGCTGGGCCAATTTTCAGCTTCATTTCATTTGTCCCTCCTTTTGGAATCTGGAAATCTGGAGGCATTTTGGTGCTGTCACCAATCCGTTCCTGCACCAGCAATAAATTCTGCACCTGTGGGACTCAGGGTTCTGCTTCTCTGTTCTGTCAGCATTTACACAGTGACTGAGCCTCTACTGCACCAACAGCTGATGGCTTCCCCACCTGGAAATATTTATTTGCTGTGGAAAACAAAATGTGCCATCAAATTGCACTGTACAAGGCCTTAAGCTTCCTTCCAGGTCTGCTGCTGGAGGGCTGAAATGATACACCTTTTTCTGGGTGGTATTTCTGTCCTGTCTTTTCTCTGCCATGCTAACAACTTTGTGTGGCCTTCAAGTTCTTGTCCATGTCTCCTCCAAGCATTGTTTGTATGTTTTTCATCATTCATCAGGAAGAACAATGTGGTCATGGAGTCCTGCACATATCAGTGCTTAAAATTAATAACACAAATTATGTGTTTTCTCTGGAAAATAATGGATTTTTCTTTTTGCACCAGCTGTTTCAACTCCCATGGCCCGGGAATGGTCTCTGCTTGTGCTCAGGGCAGAGATGTCACCTACAGAAATGAAGAATTTTTTCTTAGAAAAGGTATCACTTCGACCTTAACCACGCCCACATGGTGATCCTCAATGTTCCTCCAGCCACTGCCCTGGCAAAGAAATTCCTGATGCCAAAGTCCTCTTGGCAGCAAATCCTTTCCACTGGCAGCCCCCTGCCAGCCTGCCTGCATCCTGCTGGCCCCACTGCTGCAATTCCAGGACTTGTGTTTCCTCCTAAAGGCTCCTCCATCCCCAACCTCTGATGAGTTGGGATGTCTCAGGCAGGAGATCCCATCAAACCAAAGTTCTGCCATCACGGGGATGTCTCCATCTAATTTCATGAAGTTGTGCATCTCTTGGAGTGTAGCTGCAAAACTGGAATGTGTGACCCAACCAGCACCTTCTCCTGCTGTTTGAGGTCTCCCAAAGGAGTTGTCCTGGCTGATCTCTGCCCTGTGGGGTGCACCCCAGGAATTCAAACGCTGTTGGCACCTGAAGGGACAGGAGGATGTTCAGAGCAGCACTGGGTACTCTGCAGAGACTGTCATGGGCATTAAAAATGCAAAACCTGCATTCATATAATGGAACCATAGAATAGTTTGGGTTGAAAAGGGGCTTAAAGCCCACCCAGTGCCAGCCCAGCCACGGCAGGGACACCTCCCACTGTCCCAGGCTGCTCCAGCCCCAGTGTCCAGCCTGGCCTTGGGCACTGCCAGGGATCCAGGGGCAGCCCCAGCTGCTCTGGGCACCCTGTGCCAGGGCCTGCCCACCCTGCCAGGGAACAATTCCCCATTCCCAAGCTCCCAGCCAGCCCTGCCCTCTGGCAGTTTGAAGCCATCTCCTTTTGTCCTGACTCTTGTGACTTCTCTGGTTTTGTCTTCTATCCCTCCACTCCAACCCCAGCATTGTTCCCCAGGCTGGAGTTCAGGGATGGTCCAGGTGAAGGAATGATGGCATTTGCCATGGTAGCACCTTGGCCTCACAGCAGAGCCACCCCTGTGACACAGCTGCATGCATTTTGCAGGGTGTTGGTACAAAAACATTTTGGGGTTTGCATCAGTATTATAAAAATTCTCCAGAGCTGAATAACTTTGTCATTCCCTATCTAAATAAACAAGCATGGGTGACAGGTTTTTTTAGTGGTTTTTTTTGTTGTTTTTTTTTTTTTTTTTTAATAAGGAATGTCAGACCTATTTTATTATGCGTAATAGAAGGAGGTGAAAAAAAATCAATATAAGCACTGAATCTAACCTAATTAAAACTACAATCACAATGTTATCTGAATGTCTTACAACATTGTTAAATCCAACAAGTAGACAAGAAAACAACAAATCTATGCAGGGTTTTTTTATACATATGGTGAGAAAGTTTGCAAAGTGTTAAAATATATTTTCTGTTCTGTGTGTTTCTGGTACAAGGAAGTGATGTGTAGATTAGTGTATATTTATGAACAGAACCTTGACTTTTACAAGCAATAATCGACTTCAAAACATACAATGTATATCTTAAAATATCCCCTAAAGCTGCTCATATAAAGTCAAATCCAGCACCTACTAAAGTTCAGCCAGCTGACTCTTTGACTCCAGTGGGCACTTGACCAAGCCCATGGTAATTGTGAAGTACCTGACAGTCTAGTTGTATTCATATGAAAAAAATCACATTGCATAGATTTAAACAGGAAGACATGCAATAACAAGACAAGTCACAGTATAGCAAAACCTTGTTTCTTTGGTGAAACAGAAGCAGATATAAAAGTTACAAAGATTTTAGACTTTCATTCACAAAAAAAAAAAAAAACAAAACAAAAAAAAAAACCCAAAAAAAAAAAAAAACCCAGACATTCACATTATACACTATACAAGATAATAATATAAATAGAGAAAAGTATTATGTGCATTGTTTGGGGGTGAGGGGTGGGGAATAGACCGGCCAACACAAGGAGGTCCTGCCACAAGGGTGAGGAGCAGCCTCTGCCATTCCTCAGGGCCAGGGGACGTTGTCTGAACTCTGGTTTCAGCTGTGGCAAGGTCACTCCACGGGCAGCTCTGCCCTGGTGGCTGGGTTTCAATTCTTCTCCTTTCCCTCTCAGTTTTTCTGTCCCCATCACAACCCCACGCGAACACAGAGGCGTAAACCTGGCGCCTGTGTGTGTTTTTCATGTTACTTTAAAAGGTACATCCTAAGGAACTTACTTTATCTTCACGAGGGTTTTTTAACTGTTATTCCTTTTTTCCCTTTTTTTGAATTTTTTTTTTTCCACTTTTTTTTTTTTTTTTTTTTGTCCTGTGCCCAAAGGTGTGCAAGGCACTTTGCAGGAACAACAGTCCTTTCCGTGGAGAGGCCGTTTCAAACGTCACCTCCTACACTCACTGTACACACCCAGGTCAGTGGTGGCACTGACCAGGGCAAGAAATCATAAAAGAAAACTCCTACGTACACACTGCACCAAACTACAACCTAGAACCAATCTGTGCACACACTTCTTTAGAGAAAGCCAAGATCCTGATTCTTCTGTGGGTCACGCACAGCTCTCACCCATCTAGCCGCCAACAAATTATCCTGTTTAGCAGGAATTTTTGTTCTCCGGGGAAAAAGAGCAAGCTGAACTGAAAGATGGTTCCAAAAGTGGAGCTCAGGGGCTAATACTGCACTGGCGAGCTCTTTGAATCTTCTTTGAATGGGTAAAATAACATCCAATAAATTAAATCAGTATGGCTTACTTCATTTATTTATGTACGCTTCACAGCTGCAGCATTCATACACAAACATTCATTACTTTATAAAAAGATTAAAAAATGGTTATATATACAAAATTATTTACTTTTTTGATTTTTGTTTGTTTTCTACAAAAAAAAAATCCCCCAAACACCAGGTCTACCTCCATTTTAGAATGCAGAGACCTGTAATATAGACCTTGTGGTTAATATCATGAAAGTAATTTTTTTACTTGTTTCCTTTTTTTTCTCTTCTCGAAAAAACAAACAAACAAAAAAACCAAAACAAAACAAAAAAAAAGTGGCCCTGGTTGATAAAGTTAATGTATTAGCACTTGGAATTTTACAGGCTCTCCTTGTCATACACAACTCCTCCACACAGTCCTTTCTCACGTGTGCTGAAGCTGGAATGGAGAGCAGAAAAAACGTTCCATATTGCAGTCCCTAGTTCATGCTTCGTGCCACTTTTATGTGCTCTGTCTAAACTTTTCATCTCCTGGGACACAAACTGTACCTTGGGTGGGAATTGGCACAGCTCCCATTAAAAAAAAAAAAAAAAAAAAAAAAAAAAAGTCATGTCACTTGTGTGTTTATCTTCACCTGATAATTGCAAATTTCAGTCAGTGAAGTCTTTATTTCAACCATTTCCAGCCTAGGTAAACAACACAGAAACAACGTCATAAATGACTGAAGACCTCTGAGGCCGTTCTAACCATAAATATGCCTGAAATTAGTGTGACTTTTCATTTTATATACAGGATTTTAAAAACAACACACAGTCAAACAACATTAAAATCATCTTATTTACATTTTCATTGGTGCTAAAATTGAGCTGTTTAAATATTGCAGAAGGCTGGTACATATCATAAAATGGTCCACACCGATGGCATATAGAAAACTAATAATCTTTATAGGCTGGAAATGGTTTCCTTTTATCCCCATAAGCACTTCTCCTCTTTTTTATTTATTTCTTAAATTTTCTGATAAACACCGTAATTTCTATTTTTTTTCCTTTTTTTTTTTGCAAAACGCGTCGTGAATACTGCAGTCCGTAGTTTCAAAACGATTCGATAATACTCCTATAAGTGATAGAAAAAGGCACAGAAAGTTATGACTTTGGCTGAAATGGTGGAAATCCCCAATTCACCATTTAGCTCTCAGCGCCTCGAGTCCTGCCACGTCCTGATCCAGCGGTGGTAGTGCTTGGAGGAGTTTAACGACGTCCCCTTGCCTGATGAGGAGTGTTTGTAGTAGTATTTCTTAGAGTAAGTCCTTTGGTATGTAGAGGCTGCAGAGAGAAGGGAGAAAGGGGAAAAAAAAAAAAAAAAGGAAATTAGTTTACAATTAAACTGTGAATGGGCTGGCTACACTTCACAACACAGTTGCGTTTATTCTTGGTTAATTAGAGGGTAAACAAATGATTAAGTGGAGCTGTGGCAGTGTTACAGGCATACACACACAGCTGCAGAAAGAGTCATTAGCATTATTAGGAATCTGTTGATTCCAGGATTTTCTGACATTAAAATAATCCTAATGCCTTCTGGAATGATGCCTTAAGATTTCAGCCTTTGTATTTTTCAAATCCTGCACTGCTCTAGGGTATAACTCTAAACTGCATATAGAGTCTTAGTTACTGTCTTCACATTTTGGACAGACAACACAGCTCCTCTAGGCCTGAGGACAGCCTCAGGCCCTGAAAGTATAAACAAAAGTGAATTGGGAGGAGCAAACTGGGGGGAAATGACTTCATTACCTGAAGCTGGAATTGGAGGATTAACCCCTGAAATGCAAATGGACCAAACTTATAATTGTGTGAAAAACTCATGACCATTGTCCATCTTGGGTGTGGTCTCTGGGAGGCTTCTGACTACCCAAAATGTACCTATTGAAGGTCTTTAATAAATACCCACTTTATTCTCTTAATCTTGTCAAGTCGCTATTCTAGGCAGCCACTGCAAGGCATCAGTAGACACAGAAGAGGAAAATTTCCATTAGTTTTGGATGCTTGGTGTTTTTTCACCACAATCTGTCCTACCAGACTTGCTCCTCCCTTAAAATACACATTCATTACTTATTATTCTTAAACCAGCCTGCTGTTTCTGATTTGCCAGTGGTTTTCTTCCAGAGAACTCACGATTCATGCAAGTAATTTTGGGCATATCCCATCGTCCGTTCCCCTGGCAGCGGATGGTCGGGATGTGGCGCTGGATGAAGCCATCCTTGCAGTGGTATCTGATGAGGGAGTTGATCTCATAACGAGGCTTCATCTTCCCAAAGGTCTTTGCATTTTCCACAACAGGAGGCTGGCCACAAGCCACTGGAAGGAAGAGAGAGCATCACCTAAAAGTTTAGTTTGTGAGCCCAGTTTGAGCTGGGAGCAGCCTCTGAGCCCTGGCTAAGGGGAGGTGACAAGGGAGCTCAGCTGGACTCCCAAAGGAACATCCAGACAAGGACAGGGGCATCAGTCTGCCCTGTAGATCCCTAGTATTGTAAACCAAAACTAATAGTTTTGTAAATTGGAAAATGGCAGATGTTGTGGTCAGTACTGTCTTTTTGGTTTGAATTTTAATGTAAATTCAAGCCAAACAGTTGGTATACTCAGACCAAAAAAAACTGAAAACCAGTGAAGTTACTACAAGAATTTAAGGAAAAAGTCCTTATTTCAGGACTCTTCATGTCATCCTCAATGACATGTTCAAAAGGACTGAAAACTGATGGATCCATCATGGTCCACAGAACATGGTAAAAAGTACTGAATGGCAATTTAGCAAATTATGCTTTTGTCACTGCCAGGTTTGTACCTGTTCCTTTCTTGCAGGTATAAGTGAGGTGGTAATTGCACGGGACATCATTCCACTGCCCATTCTCATGCCAGATTATAACAACACAGTCTTCTCCAGCAGAAAAGAAGCTGTCTGGCTGGTTTGGTCTCCAGTTCTCATATTGCTGCAGAAAAGAGAGGAAAAACCATCATTCCCAGTGCTGGACAACACTTATATTAACAAAAGAGCACGTGATATCACCTGTGGCGAAAAGCAATCTCAACTGTTTGATTCAGGCTGCTGAGAGTGGGCTAAACAAGGGTAGAGTTATAATATCTTCCCACTATCTTAAAGATTATCTCAAGGGGAAAAAATATTCTGGTCTAACTTCTCATTTACTGTAAACTGACGTCAGGTGAACAAAACAAAGAGACACAAGCAAAACTGGGTCCTAAGTGTGTCAAAAATACTCTTTCCTACATAAATGTCATGAAGTATGATGCAAGAAAATAGAGTAAATATCCCATGACCCTCATTAGAGCACATCTACCAAGTGAGAAATTACAGACTAACTTCCCAGACTTGGATTATTTATGACATTGGATGATTTCATTCAGTTAATGAAGTCATTCCACAGGGATGACATGCAGAATTAGGTGCAACATGAGTGAAAGAGTCAGAATGTGGCCCACAAAACCACTGGAGATTGGTGTTTCAACTAAAAATGCTAGGTGGCAGTCTGAGCCCAGACTGCAGCTTCTCAGTTTTAGAAATGCTGATTCAAATTCTGCCCTCTGTTGAAAAACCAGCCTCAGACATCTATGAAAATATATGAATAACAGCAGAAAGTGCTTCTTCAAAATGCAGTACGTTTAGAAGTAGAAATATGGGTTGGGTATGTGCAAAACAAGCAAACAAACAAAAACTCACAAAATAACCTTCAAATGGCTGTGAAATACCAGCACAGTGCCATTTTTGGGTGAGAATTCGTGAGGATTCGGTCTGTTTTTACAATCACCCAGCAGGAAAAGTAGCAACACTTTTGTCAGATTGATTGAAACTTGTGCAGCAGTTCTTGTCAGGGGACACACAGCCTCCTGTCCTGGCAGCCAGCGGAGGTGGGATAATCCCTCACTTTGTTCCCAAACAAAGCACAGGAATCTAAATTTGCATAATGTTATGGCAAGAAAAGTGAGAGAATATTTGGAAACTACTCCTAACTATTTTCGATTTTCGCTGGGATTTCTGTTGTGTCACTCCAGGAAGAATTTAAGGAAGGATAAAAATAGATATCTGTAAGAACTGGAATTCACATAAATGCCAGACATTAACCAGGCAGCTAAGCCCCTTGTATGGGCAAAATGACACAGTTTCTGCAGTGCTTGTATTGTCCTCAGTGCTTACATCTTTCTGACTACAGCTGGCCCGTACAAATGTCATAAAAGTTTAGCTTTCTATTTTCTTAACTTTCTGAAATAACCCCTATTCACTGCCTGGGTGAACACGTTTCAGAAATAAAGTTAACATACCCCACACAAGTAGTATTTACCTTACAATGAATCAAACTATGAAAGGAAAATTAGTTAAATACTTAACCTTTTCCTACCACGTGTCATCTTACCCATCATAGGTTTTAATTAACCAGGCAATCTAACCAGCACACTCTGAAAAAATTTGTTCTGCACTGAATTTATTACCTCTAATAAAACATCCCTCTTTTCAGCTGGAACTAAATTAACTCCATCTCAACTTCTCAGTGTTTAACAGTCCTAAATTACAGTGCACACCAACTAATTTACTCAAGTTTAGGATCCAATTGCTTTCAACATGTGCATAGATACAAAAATTAAAGAAAACTGTAAGGCTAGTGGCAGAAAGTTTCATCAATAATCTCCTGAGAGCCAAGGAAAGATTTTAGCAAGCCTTGCAGCTGTTTCTTGTGGAAATAATACTGCAGAGCTGCCTGCTTCCATAGGGATGAGAGTGTGGGAATGAAGGATATTTAGTGGCTATTGGGGGCGTGTGAGCTGGAGGTGCTCAGCAGCCTGCCAGCTCCCACCCTCAGCACACAGGCTCCATATGCTCTTGCCTTGCCAAAATGACTCCAAAATTCGTGTTTGCTTAGCTGGCAGGGCCGCAGTGTAGTGGCAAAATGTTACATCTAGGCCCTGCGGTTTGTTCAAGAATGTCTGATATCCTCCAGCATGACTTGCTGTTACCTCACATCTGATATCGTCATTGCACAGATTTATTTTGGCTGAGGAGCTCTGATTTTGCCTGGGTCTGGTGCCAGAATTGCTTAGCAGAGGAAGTTCCAGACTGCTGAATTGCTTTCTTAGGTCCCCACCCAGCCCCTCTGTAGTTTTCCAGTTCCTTATTTAGACACTGATAATGGCACAATGATACAAGGAGATTCTCACAGTTTGAGTGGAATAGGCTACTCAACAAATAAGCTAATATTTTGCATTTCTCTTACAGAATACATCTTTGTATGAGCATAGACATGAATGTGGTTTCCACTGGTGTAGATCTGGGTGATTGCACCATCTCCAATAAACACATCTCAGCAAAAAATTAATAGGAAAAGACCTTTAGCAATGCTTTTGGCTGTATCATTCATAAGACAGAACCTAAATAGCATCAAATACTTGGTGAATACATGGAAGAAAAGTTGTTGTGGGGTGTTTAATCCTATCAGAAATATTGACACTGGGTAATTGCACAGAGTGACCTAAAAACCATCACTACTCTGTTTTTAAAGCAACATTACTGCAACAGACATGAATTTTTTCTCTGTATTAAAATGCAAAGTGCTTCCAGAATGTACATTTCTGGACATATAATCTTAATTATGTGCAAGGCACAAAATGTACCTCAGAGGAGGTTTGGCTGGCCACACTTCTCCAGCTGAGGTGGCTGTGGAGAGGGAGGTCCAGAGCAATCACAGAATCTCAGCATGGTTTGGGTTGAAAGGAACCTTTAAAATCATCCCATGCCACCCCCTGCCTTGGGCAGGGACACCTTCCATCAGAACAGGTTGTTCCAAGTCCTGTCCAACTGATACCAAGATAGGCTGAAATTTTTTATTCTCTGTGTTTTTTACCACAACCCATCCTTGATCAAGCACAGACCTCAGGCTCAGGCAGACACCACTGCACCACCCACTCTGAAAAGCTCTCAGCATCCTCGATGGCAGGGTGGTTGGGACTTTTCCTCAAAAACCTGACATTTCTGTGTTGCCAGAACCTAGTCCCAGGGACAGGGGTTTGGTCCTTGTACCTTCCTTTGGTCCTTGGGGAGTCTGCCTGACCATCATTTCAGGATGAGAAGTGGAGTTTATACTCTTTGTGCTTTTAATTGTACTGTAATAATTAGTTGATCTTACTTGTACTTTTTTGGTTTTATTGTTGAAATCAAAGCCTTCTGTGTCACACTGGATTTATTTGTTCTGGCTTTCTCTGCTAAAAGGCCTTGCAAATTTTCCTGCAGAGTGTGGATGGTCCATGACTTAGAGCTGGAGCTGAGTTTGGATTCAGCTCTTTAGGCTTCCTACGTGGCACTAGATAATGCACTTGGCTAGCCATTCACAGCCCATAAAACAGGAAAAAAAAAAACCTATTCTCTTGCCTCGCAAGAGGAGTTTGGATATGATGGCTTCAAAAGCCCATGAGAACGTTTTATTAAGTTCCACATTTTTGGGGAGGATTTCCTAATATGGCACTGCATAAACTCACAGTCCTGTTGGGTGGCAGGATGGCTTGTCACATGAAATGAGCTAAAAAAGCCAGGACGACAGCAAGAGCTGTAAAGCAGAAAGCTTTATTAGCCAGTCACTATCTATTCTCATTCAGATGGCTGCTAATTAAACAGAAGGGGCATAATCTTCCCATCATGGACAAGGTCCCACCTCGGGGGAGATTTGTTATTTAGAAGCTCAGATAAGCAGCCTTTCTTGACGGGTTCATTTCCTTACTAATGGGTAATCCACTCAGCTCTTTCAGGTGCTTGCACTGCCCAGGTGGATCCCGGGGTATCTTAGCTTTGGGACACTCCTTTGGAAATTTCAGCCCTTCTTTTATCTCCAAAAGGCTCATCAAGTGCCTGAGATCAATCACTTGGATTTTGCATTCCAAAATAGCCAACAAGCATTGTGTTTAACGAAGCACAATAAAAAAGCACTGGTGCCGAAAAAACTTTACTGCTTGACCTCGGTATTGTGTAAAGGCCAATATCTTCTCTATAGGACTGAATCTAGGAAATAATTTTCTTGAAATACATCTATTTAGATTTACAGGTTTAAGGCTTTTCCTTCTGGGGAAAGGAAACATGTTTTCAGCATGTTTAACTAAGCTATCTTTACAAATCTGTCTTGGCACTTTTTGGACCTTGCTGTTGTGAATTTTAGTTTCTTTCATTTTGGCTACTTCCTTATCTGATTCCTCCTTAATGCAAGACTAATGAGGCAAATTAGAGAAAAAAATCAACAATGGAAGAGGTAGATACTGGCTGAGTGGATACTTTCTGTGGCGTTTCATCTGAAAGTGAAGCAACATTTCCTGCCTAGTATTTATCACCACTGCAAACCTTACTGTCACCATTTTCTTCTCCTGCCGTAGCTCTGATAAGAACAGGAGTACAATTCTTTTTTTTTTTTTTTTTTTTTCCCCAACACAATAGCAGACAAAGCCTTAGTAATCTTTATCAGGAAAGGCCCTGAATGAGTCCCTCACTGTGGGGGTTGTTATAATTGGACAGCTTAAGTAAAAATTACATCTCACTTTCAGTGAGTCTCGGGAATTACTCGGTGGCTGAACTTCAACAAGATCAGCACGAGGTTACAATGAGCACATGCATCAGCCCAGGAAAGCTTCATTTGTGACTGTGTAACAGCACTGATGCTGTTACAGGAGACACTTGGGAAGTTTAAACAGGATTGCGTTTCTTTTCCATAGGAAAAAAAATCAACCAGATTTCTGTGAAGAGCTGGCAATATATGAGATAATTCCATTAAGGTGACCTAGTATTTAAATACATTTTTACATGGGAAAGACAATAAGCTATCTTACAGTGCAGGCTCTGTTCCAGGAAAATTCCCTGCAGTCCTGCAAAGGATTTTTCTGTTTAATTTTAAGAAAGGAAGCAGACTGACAGAACTCACCAAAAACGTTCTTGAGATTAAAAACTCCATGCAGTGAGAGTTTAAGCACAAACCTTGATTTAAAGGCATGGGTCATGCCTTAAGGGGGATGATCACAGGGAAGATCACATGCAGATTCAGACAGATGCTAAAATAATTGCCTGAAGGAGGGACCAAGTGTGTGCATAAGTCTTTGCTGGGAGAAACTCAAATCAGTTTGAAGATAGCTCCTATATTTAAACCTATCTACAAGTAAGCACAAAAATCACATGTCGTGATTCTGGTATTTTTTTAGGTTCTGGTTGAATGGCTTCCCTTTAGCTCCTAATCTGAGTTTTATTTGCATAGGATTTGGGAAACTGGCAGGGTTTGGACCAGGCAGGAACCCAACACTCCCCATGACTGAGTCACACTGTGAGCAAGACAAACTCCCAGGAGGAGCTTTGCTAAATACTTCTGCAAAAGATTTCACTTGCAGGGGTTGGGTTTTTTGGTAACAGAGAGATGGAATGCATTGAAAAACTTTTTTAGTCCTCTGCAGCAGCTTGCAAAAAAAGAAAGGGACTCTGGAAAACATACACTCGTGTGCATCTATCCACAAGAAGCAATTGCAGGTTGAATAAGCAGGAAGAGCTCTGCAAAAATAAATAATTTGGGAAAGAAATCTAATTAATTGAAATTCAACCAGTGGGAAAAAAGACTACCTGAGGAAATTGAAACATAAAAGCGCCGTCAGTCCTATAGTTTTGGGAAGAAACGTTTGTATGGTGGAGCAGATGGCTAGCTCTGGGATGTTTTTAAAGCAATACCATGGAATGACGATTTTTCCATGAGAAGCAGAACGCGGTGAGGGGGCAGTGAAACCCCACTAGGTGACGCTGTCTGCCTGCTCCAAAGCCCAGAGTTGCTCCAAAATTATACTTAGACTTGTAACTTTCGTTAACTCTTTCAAAGCTAAATAAAGCCGTGGACTTTTACCTGCTCTTTATCATGTGTTGTTTTCAGAATAATAGCTTTCATCACACACTGTAAGTTCAATTTTTAGGGTATGCTGTGTGTGATGGGCTCTCAGATGTCACTTTAGCAGTTGAGAAATCACTTTAAAAATGAGTGGCAAAGAAAGCAGGATGGTAAGTGCTGCTTTGGTGTAATTCATGTTTGTTTTGGAGTCACACTGACATGAATATATATTAGCAGCACAATGCAAATTGTGTGGGGTGTGATTTAATCTTCTTGTGCACAGCTACCAGGAGAGGGAAAAAAAAAAAAAAAAAGAAGGAAAATCCTGCTCTTTGTCAACAATTACTGCAGGTTTGAAGCTGTCCAAGAATTTTAGCCCAGAGTAATGAGTAATTTCAGCCCAGCAGTAACAAGTCTCTGAAGTAACTGCTGACCCCCCTGGTAAAAACAAGACAAAACCCCACTTTGTCCAAGAGGCCCTCGTTATGACATCCTGAACCAAAAATATACCTGTCATTAATAACATTATATAGTTCTCCTCCATTTAAACATGGGTCAAATGAGCATCTTAAAAGGAGGCCGTAATGACTGACTGCAGCACAGAACCAAAACATTTGGTAGGTTTAAAATCTCCTTCTCCAAGGATCCTGTGGGACATGGGCACAATGAGCTTTTTGTTTGCAGCTGACTACAGCACTTTTTTAGTTTGTTTGCTTTACTTAACCCTCAGAGGCAGGCTCCCTCACTACAATACTCCATGCTTTTTGAAGGTTTTGGGTTTTGTGTGTGTGTGTGTGTGTGTGTGTGTTCAATGAAGTTACTCTTTCTGAGAGGGGTGCAGTTACAGATTTGCTCAAGTTAAAACCTTCTGATTCACCGACCAATAAAGGAAGGAAAAGAGAGGGCTTTGTTTTTTGCCAGAATTAAGTTTCTGGGTTGTTTTCCTTCTTTTTCTTATTTTTTTTTTAAATTTTTATTTTAATGTAGCTACCTAACACTGACAACCTGAGGAACCAGCTTTGCAGAACACAGAGCATAAACACCCCTGTGCTGAAGGGCAGGAAAAACCAAGGCAGGGTCTCTGTGCAGCTTTAAAAGTGGCAATATTCCCCAACCCTTTCCTGGCTGGCAGCATTCTCCCAGCGACAGACAATCTGGCCACAGACGCTGGCCAGCTCCTTATTACAGCACTAATCTTATGTAATGGCAGTGAGCTCACCGCCCTACAGAGCACTAATTATCAGCAGCGTTTTCCAGGGGATGTGAAAAACCCCCCTGGTGGGGCGGGGGGCCCTGGGCACAGCCCCAAGTTGCTGTGTGTGCTTAATCCATAGCATGAACAGCTCCAAAGGGCTCCTTGTCTGCTCTGCCTGCTCACAAGGGTCCTTAGCAAACACAAAGGGGGAGCTGCCTAAAGCAACACCAGATTTTTTTAATTTCTTTTTTTTTTTTTTTCTGTTCGGACGGGTGTGCTTTACAGCTGTAGAAGTTACCATTCACAGAGCTAAGTGAATTATTTAAATTCGATTTTGCTGGTGTGTTTTCCAAGCTTCCCGTTGTGTCCCCTCTCCCTTTGATCAATTATTAAATGCCCCAGCTGATAATGTAAGTTTTGTTGTTCTGTAGTTTGTATTGCATCACATTTAAAGTACAAAAAGATCCAAGTAGGCAAATTCCTCTGCTCACACAGTTGTGTGCATGTTTAGGCCTTGCTTCCTTCTCCTGCAACACTGTGGTTTTTTTCCCAAATGTGTTTGTTTTCATTGCTTGAAGATTGTCCTTGATACATACTTAAAAGTGTTGTTCACTGTTGCAGAAATGCTAGGAGAAAAGCCTACAGTAAAGGGCAAGAACAATTTAGATTCTGTAATTTTCTAAATGCAAATAAAGACTACTTATAGCCATTTTCATTGCACTGTAGAATGCATATCAGAGGGGAAATAATGTTCTCCCACACCAAAGCCACCAGAACAGCCCTATAACTCCCCTGAACAGAAGAAAAACAGAGCTAGCAAAGCATGCTCTAAAAACCACTATATTTTTCTCTCCTGCCTCTTGAATCTATCAGTGTAATCACACCTGAAATGTCTTGAGAAGAAATTGGCCTGGTTTTTCAGGAAGTAATGATTAACAAAGCTCTAAAAGAGCTGGGGTGCTGCAAGTTCTCTGAACACACCTCAGGGGCTGCTCTCACCACCTTCACTTTTGGGACAAATTTCCAGATTTGCCAAAGTTTGCAGCTTCCTGCTGGTCCACACAAGCCCAGGTGATGCTCCCAGCCCAGTGTCAGTGGCCCCAGCTCTCACTGACCTTGCCCCACTGTGAGGATCTGGGTTTCCTGAAAGGACACCCACTTTTTGTGCTGCACTAACACAGCTGCCAGCACCTCCTTGCCCTTCATATAAAAAAAGGTGTTGTTGTTTTGCCCAAAAACTTGTTTTGTTGTGTGGCTCACCAGCTCCAGAACATGAATTCCACCTCTCGCAACCAAGAGAACCACTGAAAAGTTATTTCTTTCAAAAACAAAAACAAAAATAAGTAAGAGGAAAAAAAAAAAAAAAAAAAAAAAAGTGAGCAGGGACATGATGTAGATGAGAAAAGATTGCTCCCTGCCACCCAGATACAGCACAGCAAATCAGAAAAAAGCAGATACATGACAGCAGCCATTGGATTCCACAGTTGACTGTAACTAAAGCCTATTTTATTCTGCCTATTGGACAATGTGCCCAAGCTTAGCCAAGGAGCACTTTGAAGATAACTCCTGGCCTTAAACAAGAAGATCCCAACTTGCTTTTTAAAGAAAATTAAAAAAAAAAAAAAAAAAGGAAGTACAAATCCTTTGGCCAAAAAAAAAAAAAAAAAAAAAAAAACCTTTGGGCAAAAAAAAAAAAAAAAAAAAAAAAAAATCCTGTAATGATAGACCAGTTATCTGAAAACCATTTTCTTTATGCAAAGTGCCACCTGAGCTGACAATTAAACTTTAGGGCAAGAGAGGTGGGACACAACCACTTGATTCAAGTAATTCTGCTTCTCTCAAGCCCAGTCTGTGTTTGGGTTGCTGTGGGTACAACAAGCTGAAAATGTGTGTTTCACCAGCAGATGGTGAGGTTTTATCTGCACAAGATTGTGCCATTTTGCCTGAAAGGCAGGAAACCGCTAACTAGTTTTGAATTAAAACCACTTTACAGTTAAGGAATAAACTTGCCAAATCCCTCTGAAATCTCACAGATAATGATGCATCAGACATTTCAGTGAGGAAGATCAAACAGCTTCCTCAAGGTCTCTATTCAGGAGCAGAACCTCCAATACTCTGATTTAGGAGTGGGCCTGTTTCTATTTTATTAGGATAGTTTTTCATGTCCTCAGTATTGGTTTTTTTTTATGGAAAACAGGCAGATTCAATGCAAATATGGACAAAAGTCACATGGGCTGAGAAGATTTCAATACTATTTATTGCTTTCTCACTGAATTTGATTGTATTCACTTCATTTTTCAAGACACCAACATTTTCCTCCAGGAACTCTGAGAGCCAGAGCATGAATTTACAAGATCACTTTTCATCTTTTGAAAACTTGCTTACTGGCACTATTTTTCCAAGTTCAACACAAATTCCACTTGAAGCACAAAAAATGTGCCCAGGAATACAGGGGGTTTGGTTTTGTTTTTTTGGGGTTTTTTTCTGACTGGTGCTGTTGGTTTTGATGAATTGGTAACAGAGGGTATTTTCTGTAGGGGTGAAAAAGGAAGAATTCCAAGGTATCAAAAGTGGCTGACTAAGTCCACAATTAGGTAACTAAACAGTCTTTTTCAGAAGGGCTGAGAGTCTGTCAAGGCTAGTTTAAGTTCAGTGTAGGTTTCCCAGTAAGAACCTTAATTCTATATTCTCATTTACACACTTTGCCCAAATATCATGTGTAATGGTGGCTGGCTCTTGGCCTCAGTTAAAAAAATCTGTAAAAACACAACTTGACAGGGGTTGAAAATGTGAAAAAATTAATTATTTCCTTCCATTGAACCCATTGGTTGGAAAACATTTTAGGTGCAAAGAAAGGGGGGAAAAATGGTATTTTATCCCTTTTCCCAAAATTGCCAATAAAATATCTGACAAAAGAGTTGCTGTCAGTGTGCTGCATATTTCTGTTGGTTTCCTTGTGTTGGGAAATGAGTACCAAAGTAATACAAACATTTTTCTTTGTCTCCTGAGTGGAGCCTGTGTTTCAAGCATTCCCAGTTCCCAATTCTACAGGTTTCTTTGGGTTCAGAAGAAAAATTTGTGTGAAAGAGAAATTTGTCATCCACAACATGTCTTGATGTTGTTGTTGTTGTTGTTGTTGTTAATTTTCTTTTTCTTTTAAGTGCATGAAGCATTAGAACTGTTAGGAGCTTATTTTTAATCCATAAAACCTCATAAAGTCATGCAAGTGTGATTTTTTGGATTGGACCAAGCTGTTATTGGAGAAAACTCAAAGAAGTATCACGATAAAGATGAATGTGCACCACTTTAGCTGCACACTCACTCTTCTGATAGTATCTCCAAGAAAACTGATATCAGGGGGATCCCCAGCACACTTGACAAATTTTTCCCCATGCCAGAAGTGTTGAATAGAATTGTGGATGGCCAATATTTTTTGGAGAGTGAATAGAGCTGGGAAACAAATTTAGAAACAGCTGGATACACATGCACCCTGATACATAAAACATGTCAAGGCTATTTAAATTTTGGCTATAGGCAAGAGTCACCTCTAAACTCAGAAATTCAATTTAGAACCTGAGTGTTGGTGTAATAATGCTGATTGTTATGATCACAAATTTTGCTCCTGCATTTAAAGCCATCATGAATCTTGCTCACCTGCACACCCATGAAAGAGGCAAATTTTCTACCTTCATAGTATTTAAACTCACTGCAATTTTAGGACAACATCAGGGAAATAGATTGGATGCATATATTTAATTATGTTGTCATTCTTATTAATTACTAGAGAAGTAATAAATCACTGTAACAACAAGGGTGGTTAGAAAGTATGAGAAATAAGTTAAAAGCCAGAGAAAAAGGAACAAGTGATGAGGCAGCTGCTCAGAACCATGGGATCCAGAAACCATATGGAATAAGTTATGAGGAAAATCTATTGAAGCAATGAACATAAATGATTTCAAGAGACACCTAAATTGTTTCCGAAGGAAGAGACAGAGGGAAGTTGTTAAAAATGAAAGAAAAATAAGGTGGAAAAAAAGATCAATCAGAGCAGAAATCTGTTGGACAGATGGTACCACTCTGTTCCTAGAATATCTTAATTTCTTAAAATTTAAAATTACAGTAAAAATATAATGCCCATTCAGTCAGTAGCCTGAATTTAAAAATAGGATCTCAGCTTCCTCAAATTCATAGGATCATAGAAGGGTTTGGATTGGAAGGGACCATGGGCAGGGACACCTTCCACTAGACCAGGGTGATTAATTAGTGTCACAACAACTGTGGTTTTGGAATGCATAAGCATTATGTATTATCTTATATATGTTTACCTTATTTTACACCTGGTGTCTGGAATCACCAAGGGGTGCCTTGGTACCACCCTGAGCCACCAGTGAGGCAACAGAAAGCCTCACCACCATTTCCCACCCCTCTTTGCTGCCACAGCCACCCATCTCCCCAAGAAATGTCTCATTTTTAAGCCATTTCAGAGCACTTTTAGGCTCTGGTTAGTTACACGATGTGGCAATAAGTGAAGCCTGTCTTGCCCCAGGTGTCTTTCCACACCAGCTGCAGCCACATGGTCTGCAGCAACAACAGGTGTGTACAGATGCTCTCTGATTTAAAACTTCACTACTGGAAGGGAAAATAATAACCAGTTTGGTCTTTTTATTAATGTAATGTTCTTCACTGGGTGCTCAACAGGAAATAAATCACCTCTTCCTCCTACAGAAGAGATTATTTTGAATGGGGAAGAGTTTGATCATTTCCTGTGTCCATCAGCTCTTTGATTTAGGTTCATTGATGGTGGGTGAAGATTTTTTTCCCTCTCCTTCTCCTGATTTTCCTTTTTGTTTTAAGTCAGGAGGTATCAACAGCATCTTAAAATTTTATGGCTGAATTATGGGTTACAGGCCTCCTGAACCAGCTAAGGATGGCTGCTGCAGAGCTGCCCCACAGAGCAGGCTCCAGAAATACTTGTGAGGCTCCTCTGTGCACCCCAGAGGCCCAGCAAAGGCAAGAGCTTGAATGCCAGATCATCACCCAAAAATGCATCCTGGTGAGTGAGGAAATTGCCACACATGGCCTTGCGCAAGGCAAGAAGATCACAAACCAGCTCCAGCAGAGACCCTTACACTACCACAGTCTCAGATTTTTGAGTATTTCTATTTGAAACCTTAGAGAGTTCCCACACATACAATAACAGGAACTGAGAACAAGACCTTAAAGCTAAACCACAAAATATTAGGTATCCCAAAATGAATTTACTGGCTGTTTTCTTGGGTCCATATTTAGCGACAGGGGGATTTTTTGGCTGTTTTTTTTTTGGGGGTTTTTTGTTGCCTCTTTTTTTTTTTTTTATTGCAGCTTCCCTCATTGCTAGTGGGAATTTGATAAGCCACCACAAAAAGAAGTGAGTGATTTCAGCTCGAAGGCATCTTACCAGTGGGCTGCCATCAGTCCAGCGGAAGTCACGCTCAAACATCTTGTCATTGAGGCCAATCCACTGGTAGTCATGGCCAATACCTAGGGAACCAGAAGGGTGTTTTCATTAACTTTCCCATAAATGGAAGAGATTTCACCAAAGAAAATAATTTTATGCTGAATGAATCAGACATCCTGTTCTTAAGATTATTCTGCTCTTTGTGCTAAAGACTGGTTTAGAGGCTCTTTTTCAGCTTTTTTTTTAAATTTGGGATGTGTATAAAAATACAGAATCTCATCTAAGAGTTTTAAATGATCCTGTCTCTTCACTCCCAGTGATGTCTACCAAGGCAAAGAGAATTAATTTCATATCTGAGAACATATGACAGGAAGTAAAGAAGAGAAAAAAATTAAAATCACATATTCTAATCCATATTTTTCAAGTTTTGGTTAGGCTGTGATGACCATTGTTGTCTAAATTTTACAATACAACACAGAAGCTATTTTTTTATGCCTTACTATGGTGGCTTTGTCGTGATGGCACAAAATACCTTGAGTCTCCAAAAAACAAAATGTCTCAAAAAGTTTCAATGTCAAATCAAAAGTTCTTGTTCTCACCCCTCCCCCCAAAAAGTATTTTCTATTTAACAAATAATAATTTAATAGTGACAGAGAACTTGTATTAACTGCAGAAGTAAACATTTAGAACACAAAGTGTGCCTTTTATTTAACATTTTAAAGTATGTTTTAAGTTGGAGATACAAAAGCTGAGTGGTGAGGAGGAGATCTCACCAGCTCTGAACCCTCAGCATTTAGAGTGAACCCTTTTGTTTAGAGTCACAGAATAGGCTGATGGCACCCACAGGGGTCATCAGTCCAGCCCCTGTCCCTGCGCAGACCCCCCAAAAATCCCACCCTGGGCATCCCTGGGAGAATTTTCTAAATGCTCCTGAAGTTTTGGCAGCAATGGCTTTTTCTTTGCTTCCTGGAGCAAAGATTTTGCCTCAAATGCACTTGAACAAAGTGCTGTATGTTTTACATTTTTTAAACAGCTCTTTTGCAGAACCAAATCCACCAATCATCAGACATTTTTCCAACACCACACAGGCAAAATTAAAGGAAAAGCCTTTAGTTTTAATCAGAAATCTAGAGCCTCAGGGTCATGCCCATTCCCTGGAGAACCTCGGCAGTGCCCAGCACCCTCTGGAATAAGAACCTTTCCTTAAAGTCCAACCTAAACCTTTCCTGACACATCTTCAGGCCATTCCCTGAGGTTCTGACCCTGTCACAGGAAGCAGAGATCAGAGATGCCCCTCAAAGGATGTTGGAGACCACACTGAGGTCTGATCTCCTCCATCTGAACTGCCCAAGTGACCTCAGCTCCTGCCTAGACCCTTCCCCATCTCCACGCCCCTCCTTTGGACACTCCCCGACACCTCCAGATGTCCCTGGTGTGGTGGCCCCCGAGGTGTGAGGCAGAGGAAGCCCGTGGGTACGCACGGTTGACGAAGATCTGCTCCTCGTGGGAGAGGATGCTGGTCAGGTGTGCTCCCTGCAGGCGGCACTCCCGCTCCGCCGTGTCCCACGTGCGCCGGTGCGCGAAGTACTTGTAGCACTGGCCCTGGAACTTGTGCCAGCCGTAGTCACAGGTCTCCGTGTCTGCAGCAGACAGACAAAGCACATCCCTGTCAGCGCACCAAAACCAGGCACGTTTGGTCAATCAACCAAAACCAGGAACATTTGCTCAATGCACCAAAACCAGGCATATTTGATCAATGGACCAATATGAGGTACGTTTGGTCAATGAACCAATACCAGGCACATTTGGAACAAAACGAGACACATTTGATCAATGCACCAAAACTAGGCACGTTTGGTCAATCAACCAAAACCAGGTGTGTTTGGTCAATGCACCAAAATGAGGCACATTTGGTCAGTGCATCAAAACCAGGCACATCTCATCTACACCAACAGATTTTCTGTGGGACAAAACGTCATGAAAAATCCATCTGTCAAGGCATGCAAAATCAAACATTCATCATCTGAGCCTCATTTTCAGGTAGTTCTGCTTACCCAGGCTCAGTACAACATCATTGAAACCTCACTTTCAGGCAGTTCTGTTTACCCACTTTCAGCACAAACTGCAAGATTATTACTTATCTAAGGCATATAATTGCAATTGGAAACTTTGTGGGTTTCCACTGATTGAATTAAGCTGACTCTGGGCAATTTCAGGAGGATATCTTCATATGTAACCCTGGATGGAGAAAATGCTTGGATGTTGGACTGCAGAGAACCTTCATTTCATCAGTTTTCTGAGTCTGTACTTGGGGATGGGAATTTTTACTTGCAAGGACAAATGGTTCTTCAAGTCACTGTACTAACTTAAGTTTGGAAGAAACCGATAACTGAAAATTATATGAAGAGAAATTATTGTAATTGTTTAGTCTGCAGAAGCAAAGCTGCAATATTATCTTTCTGAGCTCACGCCTCCAAATCCTCCCCCAAAACCCATCTTCCTTGATGAAGGCAACTTCAGCCATCAGTTTGTTAGGAGGTTTGCAAAGCTGAAATACAAAGTAATGAAATTGCACGTTGTCTGTGCTTGCATGAGGCATGGTGCTGATAAGAACACATCACAAAGAGGATTCACACCAGCCACTATATCCTTTCAGCTCAAAGAGAAATAAACACAAGCCTTGGAACAGGAACAATCCATGGATTTGACATTAATTTTGTTGTCAAGGGTAGGGAACTGTAAACAGTATAGATGGCAAAAAACCCCCAAGAGTTTCAGTTCCAAGTTTGCTTCTGCAGGGATGAATCACAGGAAAAAATCAGCATTAATAAGATGGGCAAAACAAGTGTGATGTCTGAATGTGTGACGTCTGAGCTGTGCCTGAGGATGGGACGGGCCTGCCAGTGATAAAAGGGAGTTTTAGGGAGGGGTGGGAGAAACAACAGGGGAAAGGCAGGGAGTCTTGAGCCATGACAGATGCAATGGCATCATAAAGGACGTTTCAGCACGAGATTACAGCGTGTTTCAGCCACAGCTGTCTCAGCAGGGGATGGCTCACCCTGAGGGGCCTCAGGATGCTGAGGAGCAGAAACACAAGGCCTGGCCTCCCCACCCCACCCACCCACCGGGAATCGGCCACTTCCCATCAAATTTTACCAGGCCCCTGAGCAAAACAGTGTCTGGAGCCAACTGTTCCAACCTTTCCAGAGATATGGAGATGTTCTGGGCTGGAAACTGGATTTCTCATTCTCAGTAAGTCAATGCAGTCAGTGGTCAATAACACGCTTTGGCCAAAGGGGCTCTTTTTGCCTGAGTACAGAAATAGCCAAATATTGCAGTACATGCCAAGGGATGATGGCTGCAAATACCTTAACTAAGGGATTAACTTAGGTTTGAGCTGCTACCACCACCTAAAAAACAGTTTTTCACAGCACAGGTTATTAATTCACAGCAGGGAGAGGCCATTTCTATCCTGACACACCAAACTGTCTATTTTTCAAAAAAAAAGGGTTTAAATCTCCCATGACACAAACTAGATTTTACATGTAAATAAATGGATTTCAAAGTGCAAACAAAATGTGGCAAAGCCATGTCAGAAGCTTATCAGAATTTCTCTGACACTAATAATGTAGTCATTGTCTTAGGAGTCTGATATCAAAATAGTTTCCCAAAAGTCATCAGTACTGACATAAATGTACCAAATGCAAAGACATAATCAAGCTTACACTGATTATGTCCCTTCTATTTCCAGGAAACTGAACTGTAGAAAACTGCTTGTGCCTTGAGTCATCCCAGCTATGAAAAAAGGAATGTAATCTACATAACCAAATTGTTATTTTTTTATCTTTTCCCTCTTTGTAATTCTGTGTGAGGTGCAGGCTGCAGACACAGCTTTAATCTCTGGCATCTAGGTAATTTTTGAAGTTTAGTCTGCCTTGGGCTTTCTAGAACATTTGTTTGACCACACAAAGCTGACTAACAGACCTATGTCCTTTGT
The DNA here is from genome assembly GCF_017590135.1 of Pyrgilauda ruficollis. Lineage (NCBI taxonomy): Eukaryota > Metazoa > Chordata > Aves > Passeriformes > Passeridae > Pyrgilauda > Pyrgilauda ruficollis. The sequence goes on from NW_024515209.1 coordinate 44,532, forward strand.
AAAGGCACTTAAGATTTTATTATTTATCTTGTTCAGGGACTCCTTTGTCCCACAGGAAACAAGTCAGATAATAACAAGGAGCTGAGAAAAACGTGGCCAGAGAGGATTTCCAGGCTATTCTCATCAAAACTTCCCTGGCCTCTGCTAGGGAAGAAGTGAAGGATTTGAGAGGAGGGACAGTGGGGAGGCAAAGGGGCTTGAAAATACAAAACTGAGAGGACTGTGTTTACTAAGTTAGATATAATGGCCTGAGCATGAATTATAACAAAATTTCTCCTCTTACAAAAAGAATCACAGTTTCTCTTCTTAAGGTAAAAGGTGTCAAACACTGACAAAAAGTTAAGTAACTTTCTGCACCTGTATATATCTTTAAAATCTTAAAAAAAAAAAAACCAAAACCCCAAAATAGAACAAACCAGAACTGATGGCTATAAAATGATGTTTTTAGATGCTGGAAAAGAGGATTTTTTTGGTTGGGGTTGGGGGAGTGGTTGGGAATTCTGGGGGTTTTCTTTTTTTGAGGGATTTTGCTTTTGGTGTTTGTTGCTGTTGGCATTTTTGGGGGTTGGTTTGGTTTTTTTTAGAGGAGAGGTTGACAAAAAGAGGGAAAAAATGTATAGGGAAAGGAAGATTCAAAGATTGTAGAGGATGCAAAATGTGAACCAGGCAAGTAAAACTGTGGGGACAATTTCATCTCTGCAGAGTTTTGTCTTCAGTGTGCAACCCTTACTCAATGATGAAAGCTGAAAGGGGTGACAAAATGTGGGTTAAGTTTTCAGTGCCTTTACTGAACCACTAAATTAGTGTCTACTGAACCAGTAGACACGAATTGCAGGTAAATTTTCTGACCCAACCACGGTGAGCAGAGTAGGTGCAAGCACTTATTAAATCCAATACTTCACATTCATTGTGTACCCAGCCACAGACTTCTTAACCTTACTGCAGCATGTGATGGAAGGACTGAAACACTGCTCACCATTTTTGTGGTGTTTTAAAACTCATCTTGGGTTTATGAAAATTTACAGGGGTTTTCAGTGGTGTGTGCAAGGAGTTACTCTCACAGCTTCTGTTCTCTGTAACTGCAACTGAAAATGTGTAACCACATCCCTTAACACTGCATTAAAAAAAAGAGTTCTCGGTGGGTTTGATACATAAATAGGGACTGTTTTTTCAATTGCTGCTGTCAATAGGTCCATTGTCTTTAAAGAAATTCCAGAAGAGGCTTATAGGTAATAAAGACTGACACAGGTACCAGAACATAATGAGTCTTACTCAGCTGCGAATTTTATCAGTGACTCTCTGCCTTCAGCTAATGAGAAAATGCTGGAGGCCACTTAGCCCACACAGCTCGAGGAGAAACCCATTTCTCTAGTAAATATCCAAAACAATCTCTTTTCAGCTGACAGACATCAGTAAGAGACCATCTGTTTTCAGAAAGTACCTTTTCCCTGAGCCCTTCTCAACTACTTCAACCCCAACCAACCAAGCCCTAGGAACAAAGTGAATTAAATGAGACTGGAGTAATCACAGACATTGAAACAATGAACTTGGGTTATAAGAACACATGATTCCTGATAGGGTGGTTAAAACCCACAGTTGTTTTGTTTTCAGAACCTGGAAGAGAGCAGCTGGTTGAATTATCCCAAGGAGGCGCATTCTGTTACAAACACACATGTGCCATTTTTGCACTCATGTCCAGCTGCAGGCAAGCCAAACCTTAGGCTTAAAACATTCCTTGAGAGCAGGTAGACACCAGCTAGAGCAGAAAAAGGAGAAAAAGGAAAGGAAACTCTAGGCAGCCAAGGAAGGAAGAGGAAAATCCACAGAGGTGTTCATCCAGTTCTCATAAAGAGAATTCACCCTTAAAATTGAGGTTCAAATTGCAAGTATTTACCATTTCCTGAGAGTTGTCATAGGGGCTTTTCACAGAGGGATGACAGTGGAAAGACTGATGGCTCTCCAGAATAAAACTCACACTAAGATTTACTGTAATCTCCTGTCACTCTTTGCGAAAGTGTTTGGGGGATATTTATGAATTTTAAGGGGCAATGTTCAAATATCAGTAAGTGACAAGAAGAACATGCATCTTTCCTTTGAAAAGATACAGGTGGTGGGCAAAAGAGGATATTGTCCCTTTTAATCTCACCTGCACCAGAAATGATGCTGTCTTCACTGAGCTAACAATCTAGTTTAAAGGCAAACTTTGAGGGAACATTCAGCTGCACTATTTCTAACATCTGACAAATTCAGCTCGCTTCAGGAAGATGTTCCCGGGCTCAGATTGCTGAATTCTTTCCACCTGGCAAGAGGAAGGGCTGTGAGGGAGCCAGTTCCAGCTCCCTGAGTCTCAGGACTCCACTGCCTCAGCCTGGATTAGATCACCCAGAAGGTTCCTTTAACTTCAGCACCTGCCAGAGCTCCGTGGTGTACAGCTGTGCTGTCCCCTGGTCACATCCTCTCCAAATGCTGACACAAGCATGATACCCCTGTCAAAGATCCCTTAGTCCAGAGCAGTCCCACAGGGACATCTGGGTGAAATTCTGAGCTCTGCTTGTCCTTCTGCACCAGTGTAGTGGGTGCAGATGTGGTGACCTCCTACTCTGAGCTTCATTTCCAAGGGCAGTGCATGCTCCCTGCTCCCATTCCCTCCCACGGCATTTTGAATGCTCAGCACTGTGCCTAAGAAATCCCTTCAGTCTGATTTTTTTTTTTTTTGAAGCTCTCTAAAATGAATAGTATATTTGAAATTAAAAAAAAAAAAAAGTAATGAAATATAATCTTGGTGTGCTGAGCTCCACCTTTCCTGTGGCACTGAGGTGCACATTCTGTCGTCCTGACTGGTCTTTAAATCTAGTGAGGTCAGGACTGATGCCTTGAAATAAAGCCTGCTTGCCAGACAACCATGTCTGAATCGCCAACACAGTTTTATTTTGTCTGGTGGAGTGGAAATTTGGCACTAAAACCTTTTCCCAAGTCCCAAACCACTGCAGGACTTTAAGTGGAGGAAATTTAAATTCCAAAGCTGAGAGAGCACAGCTCTGGTTCTGATTGACAAACTAGGAAATGTTCCCATTAACCACCTAAAATGCACTCTCAGGTTGGTCATAAAAAGCAGCTTAAAGCTACCATGGCACTCAGAGCCACTCACTGCTATGGATTTGCTAGAATGAAGGGGAGGAGGAAAGGAGTGAGAACATTTATTTCTTTTGGTGTGAAAACACTGTCAATTTTTAATTTGGGAGGCAAGATTCAGAAAGCCTTCTCAAGTAACAAGGTTAGCCAGACTGCTGAAAAGGTTAAACAGTAAAAATGCTGGAGCTGATCAGCTCTCAGATTTTTCCTCTTTAACAAAAAGATCTCTACAGGTTGAGCTGGAAGAGTTTGCAAACCACTCCTCACTGAAGCTGAGAAACAAACATGAAAATACACAATATTAATTAAACAAATCCAAAGGTTTAGTTCATTCACCTGTGACCAAAATCATTAAGCTGAAGGAAAAGGAAAAAAATATTTTCATAAGTTTGGCAAGCACCGTTTCTTTTTCCCACGGAAATGCCTTCATTAATTTTATTGACAGAACAAATGTTGCTACCCTATTCCTCCTCCCACATATTGAGTAAGCAACTTGCACTGCAAATGTTTCCTGTTAATGCTGTGGGGCTTCTTGCAGGCAATTTTCTAACAACTACAGGCACTTGGATATTCAATCTTATTTCAGTTGTGCACCTTAGAAAGCCTTTTACAATCTCCTTGTAATGATAATGCTGCACCTACTTTTCCTAAAATAATTCCAGAAGAAATAATTTCGAAAATTGTAGGATGAAGTTGTCAAAGCTGTGGTCCCCAGTGGATGAATATATAATCTGTCTTATTCACTAAACTATTCCTACATCTCACTGATGCCTTTTGGAGGTGATGGTTTCTGATACGTCTTTCACACCACATGTAATTTTTTAAGAGAGAAACTCAGCCACAAAGTAGCCCTGCTCCCACTCATAAAGCATCACTGCAGTAATGAGAGTGCCTCGTTTTGTGTCTTGCCAGCAGTTTGCAAGGCAGCATAAGCAAGCAGGCTTGGAAGCAGGCTTGGAGCCACCCGAAAACTGCTGCTGAAAAGCAGCACCTGAGAGCTGTTGTTTTGAGACAGAAATTGCCCCATGTATCAGTTTATATTTTGTACATGGCTTCCACTCAGGTTAGCATGTGGATAGGCCTTGTGCAAAATGAGAGATGGCAAAAAACCCTGAAACACAAGTCAGGAAAGTCTAACAAAAATTTGCGGCTCTTCTCACCATGAGTGACTTTCCGCAGATTTTTGTTGGATTATTCCACCTTCTCGTTTTTAGGAGGCTTAGCGCTGTAACTCCAGAAGGATTTTGGGCTGGAAATGGAGTGTCCAGCAGCACAGGAGAGGGAACAGCCCTTACCTTGCTCACAGAGAGCCCCCACGTAGCTGGGCAGGCACAGGCAGGTGAAGGTGTTGAGGCTGTCAATGCACGTGGCTCCGTTCCGGCACGGGTTGGACTGGCACTCATCGATATCTGCAGCAGAAAATAAAAGTGGTTTCATCACCCACCCAGCCCCCAGGAGGGAAATGCTCTGCAGCCTTAGTCAGGCTGGTGACTTGGACCAGTTCAGAGCAGAAAAATTAAGTATTGCGAAAGATCCCAGTGGTGGCTGCGTGGATGAGAAAGAGGAATGCCATGCAGCCTTCTCCTGGTGGAAAATCTGGCTTGTGTGTATGGCCCTGGCACAACAAAAATTCCCATTAACAACCAGGGACCTCGAATGTCTTCAGGAAACTCAAATATTGGAAATCTTATCATGTAGCATTAAACAGACTGCTAATTTCAGTCTGCAGAGCAGCAGGTCCTGGAATCACACTGGTTTGCGTTTCTCATTTCTTTTTTGTCTAATCTTATAGAGATAAGGACAAAACATTATAGCACTCATGGTCTTGCACTGTAAACAAATAACATGTCTGTCCCTGCCTCCTCTAGCTGCTAAAATACCTTGTCTTCACCTTTTAAATTGAAGCACGAGTTTATTTTGTATAATTATTTCCAGCATGGGTTGCTTTTGCAAGTGTGTCTCCTCATGAAGATCATATGAAGTTTCCTAATGAGTGCTGTTCCTCTGAAGCAATCACAGTGTAGACCTCAACACAGATTTTGCAAACATCTCCATTCAAAAATGAACTGTTGATTCATTAACTGCTGGTTCACTCATTAAAATAGAAGAGAGAAGCTGGACATATCTACAAACAAACAACTAGGAATAATTGCTGCATCATGTAGAAGGATTAAAAAAAATATGTATTTCTATTTTAAAATATGCTGTGGTCAAATTTTATGCTAGGTCTTACTTGTTCCAATCATTTTATCATACTTTGGCTGGCTTTCTGGAGGGAAAATGTGTTATTCTAAACCATATAGGTGAGTCTCTTGAAATCTACAGTCACAGGAGGTGCAGAGATGTCACAGGCAACTGGAAGAGGTTCCTCAGCTGAAATGGTTACCAAAATACTAATTTGTGCCAAAGATGCATATGATTATGATAATATCTAAAATTTCCTGCAAAAATTTTGAAGTTTGTCTTCAGTTCTCAGCTTCCCATTCACATTTGGGAATATTTTATCTTACCAGCCTTTTGAATAGCTATGGGAAGCTCTTAGGGAACTATCCCCAATATTAATGTCTATTTTTTTTCTTTATTTGGTGCATTTTTCAATTCAGTGCTGCGAATTCCAACTCCTGCAGTTCATTTACAGTTCCCTTAACCCCTGTGTGTGTACACAAATCTGTGCACTTTATGGAGAGGGGGAAAAGGGAGAGACAATGGGGAATTCTCCATTTCATTGTCCCTAAGTAAGGCCTCGGTGTAAAATTTTTCAAACATCCATGCAGCCCTCAGCTTTAAAGCACACCAGATTTCATGTTCAAGATCTTTAAACTGGAGTCAATCAGCACCCAGATGGCACCAGTTTACCTAATTCACACTGCTCCCCACTGAAACCTGGCAGGCAGGTACAGATGTAGAAGGAACCACGTGGGTAGCAGGTACCACCGTTGAGGCAGGGGCTGCTCTTGCACGGATCTTGGCCTGTTAAAGAAGGAGAAAAAGGAATTTGACTCCCTAGTTTCAAGGAAGTGGTGTATTTTTTATTTTCAGGAGGAAAAAATAAAGCTTTCTTCACTGCTTCATTGGTGGTGCAAGCTTTACTGTAGTTGCAGAAAATCTATGAACATACTCAACTACTCAAAATAAGATTTATAAAACAGTAAAGCTGGTCTTCAGGCATCACTACTTTCAACTTTAACAACAATATGGCATTTACTATGAACCAATGTAAATTACTCTTGGAATTACTTTTTTTTTTCCACAGCAATTTGTACTGTTTGGCAGTCATGATACTCTGTTGAGGATTTAGTTTGCATGACATGACAATTAATTATAGCTGAAAACAGTTAAACATATGCAAAATGAATGGAAAATGCTTTTGTCTTGAACAGGGTTAGTTTATGCAGAATGACAGGGTACACAGAACATACTGACTGGCTGCTTATATTCAATCAATCAATCCCCACAAAGTCTTATTTCTTTTCTCACATGTGTGCTTCCCACCTGCCTTTCTTAAAAGTACATTTAAAGAATACAAACAAAGGCTCTGAATACATTTGACTCTTGACTGAACATAAAGATAAAAACTTACCTGCTGTGAAATCCTCAGTTGTTACGGGAGTTAGCATTTAAATATCATTTCCTTGAAGAGCTTTATGCCTTCCAGTGATGTTTATTTCCACTGAGTTTAGATACCTGGGTATTTGCATTTGATTTCATGCCTAGGAGCACTCACTCACACAGACAAGTCCACACTAAACCATTCCTGAGAGTTAGTTTCTCACAGTGAGAGGGAAATCCTGAAGACAGCCCTTCTGACATGCAAAAATAAAGCCCTGGCTTTGAAAACTTACAAAATGGATAAGAGAGTTCTGCAAATCAGAGGCATGAGAAAAATTAAGATTTTTTCGGTCATGTTTTCCCAAAACAATCTGACAAGGATTTATGACCAAAAAAAAAAAAAATAATAATATCTACTTTACTTTTGCAAATTAGAGATTTAAAGTCTTCTTATAGTACCAAGTTCCCTGTCTAGGCATGGGAATGCAGAAGGTCCAGCTGAAAGCTTCCAGAAGAAAATCCTGTGTGCAAAAGTTTAGGGTTGTAATTAAGTAATTAACATTTTCACCTTGGAGGTTTTGGAAAGGATCTGATCCCATCCATTCAATAGGGTGCTTATTTTAGGACTGCTTCAATGAAAGTCACAAATGTAGGGCACCTTAATGGTGTTTTTTGTGTGTTTGTTGTCTGTTTATCCTTCTACAGACTGGATATTTCCACAGCAAACATTTTCAAATTGCCAGCTACCTGGATTATTTGAGAAAAAGATAACAGTAAACCTATAAAATCAGAGCAGTCCAGTTCTTTTCTCAGCTGTATCTAGACAAAATATGAATTGAAGTGATGCCACTGGCATCACCCATGTGTTTGATGAAATGGTTCCCCATACCATCATGGAAAACAAAATACTGTGGCAAATGATATCTAACAAAAAGTTCTGTCATTTTTAAGAGACTGACACTGCATCAACCACTTAAAGCTACAGACAGGCTGAAAAGAAGGTCTTGGTTTTCTCTTGTGTGGAAAGCTATCTTGTAGGTCAAGAGAAGTTCAATTTTATAGAAAATTCTGATCCTAAAACATGCACTGTTGCTTTCTAGGTCAACTGCAAGATGTTAAAAACAACCCTTCATTGAAACCAGTTGTGTAACAGCTATCACCACACACACAAGAAAAGCCATCAGATAAAATCACCTGTTGGAAACTGGCAAATGAAATCACTCCAGCTGATCTCCCTACCACAACCAGTGTTACCTTCCTGTCTTTTAGAACTGGCTGGTTACCTCCAGTCTGATCCAGAGCTCCACGATGCAAACACCAATGGAAAGCCACTGGGCTGGGGTTTTTTGGCAGTCCCCCATCCTCTTCCACTTGTGGGGGCCACAGCCAGGCTGATTTCTCAGCTGGAGGGTGACGAGGTCCGTTGTCATTTCACGCGGAGCTCTGATTGTCACACCCCTCACCAGAGCCCAGGCAACACCTTCACAAGTACCACAACACACACAACACGACAGGGATCATATTTGGAAAGTTACCTGGAATTTGCACTGCTGTGCCTTCAACTGAACCCACACTGGTGCCAATCACGAAATCTGAGCCGTTTGTGACTTCCGGAAGGGAAAATGATGGAGTTACAGTTTCCACAGTGTTTGGCTCCTCAGAGCTCAGTGTTGATGGCTGGTTTTGGTAGGGACTGTTTCCAGGGGCAATGCTGTTTGTTGCAATGTTAGAAGAGATGGTTGTGATCTCCCCCTGACCAAGAAAAGCCGCCTGTGTTTCTGTGCCTCCATGCAAAAGTTGGGAAGGCGAGGTTAGCATTGTAACTGCTTCCTGGCCAGGTTTAAATCCTTCACTTTCAATGCTGTTGGGTGAGTCTGAAACAGTTGTGGATACAAGCCAGGGGTTCTGTCTCTCAGCAGTCCTGTCTTCCTCTTGGAGGGGATTATTGACTCTCCCTGAGGAAGCTTCGACTTTTGCTGTGCTGACTTTTGGAACATCTGTGCTCACTCTTTCTCCGAAATTCAGAAAAACAGTAGGCAAGACACGTATTGATGGAGAATCTCCAGAAACAGCAGCTTCTTCCTCACCAGCTAAATCAGTTGCAGGGGTTTCTGTCTCCTCTGTCCCACCTGTTAGAAGCCTACCAAACTGAGGAGTGCTTTCTGTGCTCGTGCTGTCTGAAACAGGCTCAGGAGAAAGCTCCAGCAGAGAGGACTCTGTTGTGTCAAGAAGGTCACTAGTGGGTGGTTTATATGTTGCTGTAACATCAGAACTAACCTCTTTGAAGATTCCTCCTGATGAGTGATTGGACTGACGTGAATCCCTTGATGATGATGATGATGATGATGTGCTTGTAATGATTACCTCAGGGTACTCAGACACTCTGTTTACTAAATGCACAGTTACTGAGGATTTAGGAGTTTGAGGAACAGAATAAAAACTCACTGCATCTGTTTCCTCATACTCTGCTGATGCTGATTTGGAGTTTGTGTACACTGTGGGATGACTCCCTGCACCCTTGGTAGGTGACACAGTTGTCAGCTGGGATGTAGGCTGTGTGGTGACAACACTTAACTCAAGCTCACCCGTTGTCAAAGCCTTTTCTGGCTCACCAGTTACAACTGGTGTAAGAGAAGGAACCACAGGCTGATTATCAACCAGCTCTTCTTGGCCCATCCCAGAAAAGCCAGAGATTGTTTCGCTTTGGTCTGGTATTGCTTGGTTGTTTGCTGAAGTACTTGGCTCAGAGGTGTCTTCTGTGGGGCTGGTTACAACAGGCTTGGACTCAGGAGGCACCTGAGGGCTTGCCAGAGATGGCACTGTAGGAAGGAAAATGCCCAGTTCAGAGAGTTCCGTGGTGGTGAGAGTTTCTGTTGCAAAATTCATGTCATTCCCTGAACCCAAATCCATGTCACCTGAAGTTGGTCTGTGTCCAGAAGTCACCAATTCTCTACTTGGTGGACTGGAAGTAGTCAGAGGAAGATTATCACCAGATCCAAGTGTCTTTTCTTTGACTATCGAAAACCTGGGAGTGGAATAATATTTCTCCCCTTCAGCTGTCGTGCTATCATCATAGCCATATGTTGACTGTGTAACAGGATTTGGCATTGTCTGCACACTAATTATATCCTCAGGCATTGATTTAGAGTGATCCATGTCTATAATAGTTGTTTCTTCTGGTGGGGTTTGCAGCCGTTCTTCAATCAGGGTAATATCACCATAAACAGAAACATTCAATATGACACTTCTTTTGTCATCAATCATGGGAATAATTTTTTCATATAACCCAGTGTCACTTGTTAGTTCCTCTGATGAAGCTGTCTTTGGATGAGCAGCAGATGGATTTCCCAAAACCTCTGTTTCTTCTGTAAAGAGGGAGACGAGTCCCGTGATTGCAGTCTGTGATCCATCTCTTGGTGCCTCTGTGGTCATAACTTTGGAATAAACATCTCCAGGAACACTAGATGAAACATTTAGTTCCACTTTGGAAACGGTGGGTATTGAGAAATGGGTTAACATATCAGGGGAAGATGAATCTGAAACACCAACCCAGCCAGATCCTTCACCAGAGCCCTCAGGTAGTATTCTGCCCATGGTTTTTGTTGCTGATGTTACAAGAGATTCCTCTGTTTCAGGACTGGGAGTTCCATTCAGTATAACAGATACAGGAGTTGTGCCACCTTTAATCAGAAAATGTGAATTTTCCTCTTGAGAAACAGCTTTAGAAGTGGGTGTTGTCTTATCTGTTTCATTTTCTCCTCTCCTATAGTCAATTTCCTTTTCCTGTGGTTCTTCATTCGCAACAAAATAATGTGTGGTGTCCTCAATTTCTTTAGAGATGAAGCTCTTGGAGCTGTCTTCTACTAAAGCTGAAGAACTGGGGAATGTGGAGGTGGGGAATGGGTCTCCAGTTTCTGGCAGCAGCTCAGCTACAGCACTTGTGACTTCTTCATTAACTTCAACATTTCCTGGAGTGCTTCCTCGCTCAAAGTCTTGTGTCATCTCAGTGGAAAGTCCAGGTCCCATATTTGCAGGGTGAGAAGTTTCAGGGCTTGAGGTACTCTTGATGTTTTGGACAACAAATGGCACTACAGAAGGAAGAACAGCAAGGTCATCTCCTGACCCCCGTCCTGAAAACAGAGGATCACCAATGAGCTCGTTATCTGGCAGCTTTTCTTCCTTAGGTGTCAGGAATGTTCTGGGAATGTCTTTTGTAGGGAAAATGTTTTGCACCAGCTCCTCCTCTTGCTCTATAACTGTGACTGGAGAGCTTATGTATTTCCTCTCAACTGTTACAGGCTCTGTTACTCTGTCATCAGTAAATGGCAAAAGTATTTCTTTAACAGGTTCAGTTTCTAATTTCTTTTCTTCCAGATAAGGACTGAGAGTTGGAACATTTAAAAATCCCAGATGTTCATGGCTAGTCTGTGTACTTTTAAAGAATGGGTCTGTTGTTGTTTCTTCAGAAGATTCCGTAGCTTCTGGTGAAATTTCACTTGGCATCTCTTCCCCAGAATGTATCTCTTCCATCAAAGGAATCTTCGTGGAAAAAGTTCTCACTGTCAGCCCATCAACAGTTTTCTCCTCAGTTCTCACATCCCCTGCAGTCCCCATGGACGTTACCTCATGGTCAGAACTTGTGACCTGCTCATCAGGACCTGTAGTGAAGGCAGGTTCCAGAGGTGATGTGCTGCTGACAGCCTGTCTGTCATCCTTTTCCCGTGTTTCTGGTCTCCCAGTAGGGGAAACTGCTGTTTCTGCAAATGATCCAGTGGATGAGTCTGGTTCTCCAGATCCCTGCTCAGTAACTGAGAAATGACCTCCAAGGATTTCTTCCGTAGGTCCATTAGACATTGTGGTGCTGCTGTCATCTTTGAATTCCTCTCCAGAGCCGTGCTCAATCAGGAAAATCTTGCCCAAGGAGACAGTTGAAGAACCAACTTTTGCATCTTTGCTTTCTGTAGATTCAGCTACTGCTTTTGTACTGCCAGTACCGTGTGTCACCAAGCCCTCATGAGGGTTGTTACTGACCACAGATCCTGGAGATGATGTGGCCTCACCCGTTTCTGAATCTCCAGTTTCAATTCCTGGTGCAATGTGAGATGTTACCTCTTTTATGGAACCAGATTTTATGTCAGAAGGAGCTGTGTAGGTTGGTTTTGTTTCCATATTTGGTTCTCTTGGGTTTTTGGTACTAAACATATCCAAAGACATCTGACTTTCTACTCCAGACCCCTCTGTGAAGGTCTCTGACCAAGTACTCAAAACTGTTACTGCAGGCTCATCTGTTCTTGCATGTTTTTCATATTCTGTTGTTGCATCTTTTGGTGAAGCATCATCTGTGCTGTAAATTTTTCCTTCATACATTTCTGTTTGTGTTTCAGTGACAGGCCTTAACGGGACCGAAGTCAAAGTAGCAGACTCAACAACAAAATCTATGTCTCCAGAACCTGGATCAGTAAATGGGGAGCCAATACTTACCACTCTGCTTGTGGAACCCCCTGAAAATATGTCTGCAGGCTCTTCTGCTGATCCTTCATTTACAAAAAGCTTCTTCTCCCTCAAGAGAGGAATGGTGGTGACCTTTTTGATTTCAGAACTTATGGTACCTGGTACTGTTTTTCTGAGTGGCTCTTGACTTACAGTTCTGACTTCACTTGTAGTGCTCCCAAATTCATTCAAATCCAAATTTTCCTCTGCAGCAGTAGCTGAATTTTGGTGGCCTGCATAAGCAGTGGTGTGTATTTCTTTTTCGTCATCAATACTCTTTTCAGTTACAAGAGAAGCAGCAAACACTTTTTCCGTAATTAGCTCAGACACAGAGTTGGTGGCAACACTTAGTTGAGGACTTTGATCAAAAGCAGAATAAGGAGTACTTATAGCTCTGGGCAAAGCAGCGGTGATTCCTGAATCAGTTACAGAAAATTCTGTCGGCAGTGCTGCGCCGGAGCCCAAAGAAATGTCTTGCATTGAAAGTGTTTCTGTTACTACTGTTTCCTCTGTCACTGCTGAAGTTACAGTGATGCTATCTTTCACATCTCCAGAGCCTTCCAGAACCATAAAAGAAGCAGCACTCATCTCAGGCTTTGCTGTATGACTTGTTTCCAGAATGTTTTCAACAGGGGAATTTGCATTAAGTTTAATAGTTGTTTTATAGTGGTCTCCTGGAGCAGAGGTTGCCTTTTCTGAAATAAGGTCAGTTACAACGTTGTCTGCTGTAGCAGGAATAAAAACTGCCTCCAGAGAAGCAGTTACAGCAGAACTTTCCACAGTAAATACATCAGGAGAAGATGTTATACCAGAATTTTTTTCATCATCTTCCTTTCTTGACCCTGTCACGACTTCTAAGACCGAAGTGGACAGATCGGATTCAGCGGAGCCATCTCCAGAGGATTCACTAGAAATCAAAAGCAGGTTTTTGCTATCTTTAGTAGAGCTCTCCTCAGTTTCCTGCCATGTCATGGTCTCTCTGCTGTTTTGCAGAGACTGCTCGTGTGAAGAAGTGGTGGCTATTGATTTATCTGTTGTAACAACTTCAGACTCCCCACTATAGACAGGTTCTAACATTGCAGCCCCTGAGGTTGGTTGTGTGACCTCAAACGCCCCTATTACTTCTCCAGCTTTGCTTGGTTGCATAGTACCAGAAGCTTCAGACTCATTAATTATAAATGTGTTTGTCTCGTTGATTTGAGAAAAGGTTACATTTTTGGAATGTGCAACGCTTTCGATTTGGTCACTCCTGGCTTCCTCAGCTTTTGTGCTCTTAGGTGCACTGGTAACCTGCTGCTTCCCATTGATGAACTGCAAAGCTGGAGGGGTTGTAACATCAGTAGTATTTTCACAGTCTTCCTCTTCTTCAAACTCTGAATAGTTTTGAAAGAAAGGATCCAATATTATATATTCAGACGAATCCTGCACAGAGTCTGAGGTACAGGGCTCAGTCTGAGCTGACTCTGCATCAATGTGGGTTTCATCTATTGCATGAGGAAGCATGTGGCGATTGAACAGATCCAAAAATTCATTCACCGGGTGATCTGCAAGAAAAAGAGAGCTTTTCATAATCCCTAAGTAACAGCAGACACACGAAGTACAAGCAATCCACTGGAGAAAAAAAAAAAACCCCAAAACCAAAAACGTCTGAAATTCAACAGTTTGTTGTAAATTCAGTGTGTTCTCCTGTTGACACAAAGTTAAAATCTTCCATGGGGCGTGACTTTTTAGTTGGAGCCTCTCTGCATATTGAACACATTGATTATTCAGTACTGTTGATTGCCACATGCCCTTGGTCCCAAACCCATGCCTGATTTACCTGCTCCTACATTTTCAGTAGAGATGTGGAATGGACAAGATAAAAACCACTTTTCAGACCAACCTGCTGCAACTGCTTCCAGGGATTTAGACACTAACTAACCTCTACCAATAACTGAACCTAGACAAAGCTAAGCAAGGCAAAGTCTAAAATAAAGTAAGACACCAAAAAACTCCCTCTGCATCTCCCTTTTCCTTTTAGTAGAGAGTAATTCAAAATACTAGGAACACCATAACATCTACATCAATCACTCTTCACTAGACTTGCACTCTAGGACAGTGAATAAAGTCTTGCAAAGTTGTTGCTATTTGGAATTTTAAAGCATTATGCAGCAAATAAGAAAACAAATCACAGATTCAAAGGTCAACTCCCACACAGAGGGTAACATGACTGAAGTCCAGTAATTTTCTTCTGTTTACCAGTAACTTTGAATTATTTACATACTCCTACAGGTTGCAAACCTCTTACAGTTTTTTTATAGTTGGCCAGGCAGATAAAGAGGAAGAACGAAAATTAAGAAGGCAAGATTTTAGCTGCAGAAAGCCTCATGAATTCCTCCAAGATTTATGATCTCAGATTTCATAGACACTTTTTAAACTTGCCCTTTCAGCACAAACATTGCTTCAAACCTTCTGTTCCAGACAATGGAAGCTATCCTAATTAAAATGAAAGAAGAAAAAAAGAGAAAGAAGAGAAAAAAAAAAAGAAGAAGAAAAGAAGAAAGAAAAAAAAAAAAAAAAGGGATACAACAGACTCAGAAACAAGCCCCATATTTCAAGCTTGGCCAATTGTCTTGAAATTAGAAACTTTGGGCTGAAATCCTATTGCATGAGTGTTTCTTTCTTCTGGATCTATGTTTATAACCATTTTTGCCAGAGGGGATTACTTTCTTGCTGGTACAAACTGGAATGGCCTATGGAGCTTTGCCCATGTCTACCAGGAGGGGATCTGAACCAATTAACAGGACGCCTGCCTTAGAGCACTGTCAGCAACCATTGCTCCCTGAAATATTATCTGCAGTATGTGACACAGCTCAATTCTTAAAGCAAATCTTCCTCACTAAAACTATCTACAAGTCATAAAACAATGAGAACTTGAGGTAAAGCACTTCATCAATTTGAAGTAATTCCCCTACCTATAAAGATCATTTAACCTCTGTCACTACTGAGCCCTCAGAGACAGAGTCATCAGGTGATCATTCTGGAAAAGAATGTATTCAATCAAGTTAAACTGACACAGAGCACTACGAAAGGTTTGTGATTCTTTGGCCTGGGCTGGCTTGTGTGTGCAAATCGACTTCAATTTGGTTTTGAAAAGGTCACTGCAACTCCATTGAGAATTAATGTTCTAATACTTCATGCTGTGTTTACGGCTAAACTCATGAAGTATTACTGGATCTCAGCTTTGCTAAAGCTCCAGCTGAAGAATACAGAGAATAAATCACCTTCAGCATTGTTTATTTCAATTACAATGTCAAGTCTGTACAACACTAAGCTCAGGGCTCCCAGTGCAAGCAAAAAAAGTTGGATTTTAACCTTGTGCCTGCTTGGCTGTTGTACATTGCCCAGAGAAGCCTGGTGTTTACCATGTGCTATGACAGCTCTATTAGGTGGCTACAGAAGTGAGATTTCT
This sequence comes from Pyrgilauda ruficollis, assembly GCF_017590135.1. NCBI lineage: Eukaryota > Metazoa > Chordata > Aves > Passeriformes > Passeridae > Pyrgilauda > Pyrgilauda ruficollis. The sequence continues at coordinate 60,154 of NW_024515209.1, forward strand.
TCTCTCTCCCTCACATGTGCTTGTTGGGAGTTATTTTATGCAATGCTTGTAAAGAATGAATGCTTTTCTCCAATAAATTAGAAATATTTAGAAAGGCTGCCCAATGCCACAGAGGAATAAATTTTATGCAGCCATTTACTGGAGCTCTCCCAGATCTCCCTTTCAAATTTTGTGAAAAGCAGGAATTTGGTAATCTCTCCAAGACTGGCAGCATGACTTTGAGGAGCATGTATAATAACAACCCTTTCAGAATCCATGAATTTCAGCAAAAGGCCACCTGGACATGGTTTCTATGAGAAACCATGTCTTCACAGAAGAAAAGGTTTCAATTGAGACAGAATTTCACACCTTCCTTTCAAATCTGTGCATGCAAAAACCCATGGGAATTCAGTCAGTGAGAGAGGAATGGCAAGGCAGAGCTGATAGGGAGCTCTGATAGTCTCTGATTTTTGGTAGATTCAGTATAAAATAACTGCACCCACAGACAGAAATTTGAATGGCCAGGAAAGATGCCTTGTGCTGTGAGAACAGCTGAAGGAGGGATGTGCATAAACAACCCGGTATGCCATAAAGATTAATTATGATTTCACACACAGCAATTAAGACTGTGAAGCAAAGCATGCAGCTTTGCACAGAAATTGTACATTAAAAAAAAAAATAAATTATAAAGCCTGGATGGGACTGGATGGGCTGTAATTTGTAGGAGGGCACCATGACTAACAAGTTCTGACCAACAGTGAAGAATTTTTGCAGCAGTGCACACCTGGGAGTCCCTCAAATTAGTAGCTCACACCAAGTCATTTATGGTAGGCAATAAATTTAGTGAACAACATCTGTTCCAAATTCGCCTAGAAGACAAATACAAATTCTTACACATGCAGAGATCTCTATCAGACCCTGGTTTTTACTTTATTAGCTTTTTCAAGGTCTTGCATGCCAGAACAATCCACATAAAAGAACCTTAGCAAAAGGTATGATATTTCTGATAATAAACTTTCAGGAGGCTCTTTCATCAAATAATAAGTATCTTTGGGGTTTTTTTAATGTTTTGTTTTTTCCAAAGAAAAAACAAAAAGCTTTTCAGGAGATAGTAAAGAAGGTACTTGATTTTTTTTTTTTTAATTGTTTGTTTTTAATTAGAAATTATTTTCCTTCCAAATCCAGATTTGATTATTCTGTGTTAACATTCAGACCACTCTGGGTTAAGAGCAATGAAAAATGCTCCATAACTCCTGAGATGGCAAATATTCTATATTCTACATGATGATGTGGCTCATACATCCTTGCCAACTGGATTTAGGACACTGGGATGAAAACCTACCATAGAATATTAATATAGAAGAAATATTAAACTAGAAGAAATGTTAATCTGTTGAACTGGTTTGTTAGACCCTGAGGGCAGGCTGCTGTTTATTTCACACCCATTCCTGCTGCAGGTAAACACACACACAGACCAAAGACTACTAAAAAAAAAGATAAAAACAGGACTTTAAAAGGAAGGAGTTTGGCTATCAAATATGCTTATCAATAGCTCACGGAAAACAAGCCAAAAGGAGCCCCTTTTCAAAGAGGTGCTTTGTTATTCTGGCTCCAAGTGAAGGAAAGTGAAAACAAGTAGCTAAAAAGCCAAGGGTTGTCAGCTCAGAGTGCCAACCCAAACAAGTCCTGGGAGAGATTTATCAGCAAAGCCTCTCTTGGAGGGAAGTGATGAAGTATGCACTGGAATGGAGATGGAAAGGATAGGTATATCCAGCCTGGAGTGTTTCTTAATCCATTTCATACATCTAGGTGTTCTAAGTGACCTGCAAGGAGCAGGCATCTATCTCAGTAACAGCTCCTATACGCAAGAAATGGAAATCCCTCTGGCTACAGGGTGATTTTAGCCTGCTACTGCACATAACCACAGAGCCACGGAACAAGGTGTCAGTGATTCTCGTTACAACCCTTCCAATCCATCCTGGCAGGTTCCAAACCCACGTCAGTTTTTCAGTGGATCACACAGAAAAGTTGCCTCCCTGTTTGTGGTGCACGAGATAACGTCTGCACACATCCAAAAATGTGTAATATGCAGCAATATTTCTTTTCTTGAGAAGACTTTTAATATTCTACAAAGAGCTTTTCCAAGACCGTCTTTGAGAGGACAGGCAGTAAAAAAGCATTTTGTCTCTCAAAATCCATCAGATAAGCATATGAAGAAGAATTAATAGGGAATTAAATAGAAAACATATTATGATGTTTCCCCAACTTTTGAAACACAAAATATTTCATTCAGAAGACATATGGTTTTGTGGAGTTCCTTTCAAAATGGGACTCTTAACATCTAATCTGGCATCCTGCAGATAATGGAATTTCACACTTCTGCAATTTGTCCACTTATTTCTTCAGATCCAAATGCTCAGTTATTTGTGAGCAGTAGTATACAGTTTAGTCTTTTGCAGAAGAACTAGAGGTCTGATAAAGCCATGAGACTTACATAAAATGTTCTGTGGATTTTAAATCAGGCCCTATATTTCGACAACAATACAGCTAAATAGGAAACAAAAGAAAAAAAAGAGATTTTAGTTAGAAGTCTGAAACCATTTTGGACTCTTTGTTTTGAAAGTACTTCATTGCATAATGTGACACTAACAGAAAATCCTTAATGTTCACCATCAAGAGCCCATAACCATGAGATGGGTTTGCATGAAAAATAAAAACAGTCTGCATTAGTCAAATTATTTCCTGCATTTGATAATCATAGTTTTTTGGGATTGGCTTCAATAGAGTTACATCAAGAGTAAAATGTTGTTAGTTATTGTTGGAGGGAGCGTAGAGGAGGCTCCAGGATGGGCAGAGGATGGAGCAGCTCTGCCGGCAGGAAAGGCTGGCACAGCTGCCATGGCTCAGCTGGGCAGGAGAAGCTTTGGGCTGAGCTCAGGGTGGCCTTGCAGGGCCCCAAGGGGCTGCAGGAAAGATGGACACAGACAATTGCCAAGGCCTGCAGGGACAGCACACAGGGAATGGCTCCCAGTGCCAGAGGGCAGGGCTGGCTGGGAGCTTGGGAATGGGGAATTGTTCCCTGGCAGGGTGGGCAGGCCCTGGCACAGGGTGCCCAGAGCAGCTGGGGCTGCCCCTGGATCCCTGGCAGTGCCCAAGGCCAGGCTGGACACTGGGGCTGGAGCAGCCTGGGACAGTGGGAGCTGTCCCTGCCATGGCTGGGCTGGCACTGGGTGGGATTTAACTCCATCCCAAACCATTCCATTTTCTATGGTGCTATGAAGACACTGATAAAACACATGCATAGATGTAAATGGCTTTAATGAGCTGTTTCAAAACCCCTGCACATTTTTGGGATGCTCATGGTGGGATCACAAAGGATACCCACCAGAGAGAGGCTATGGACAGCTGAAATCCACACCGTGCTCCACCTGGAAAACAATGAGGAGTTCTCAAAGCAGGAGAGAGTGGAGATGGTTCAAACCCTCTGAAAAACCAGTGAAGCCTCACACCCGGGCTTGGAGAGGCTCTAGGATGAGGAAAGACTTAAAACACCTTTATGTCCTGCCCTACTCCCCTGAACCTCAGCTCTGCCAGGAGCCTGATCTGCAGTCTGCCTGGATTGGAGCAGCTTTATGACCATGGCTTGCTGAAACTCTTACAGCAAGAAAAATCCAAAACCTCAGCCAACTCCACAGGAATGTGTCAGTTTCATTGAATATATTCTGTTTTAAAAGCATGGTGAGGAAATAAAAAAGGGATTTGAAAAGCTGTCCCCAGTACAGAAAAATAATTAAATCAAAACCTTTCTATTGAGTAGGGTGTTCTTTCCCCTTTAGATATTACATTCAAAATGGAACAAACCCATTCAATTTTACATAAATAAATCAATCTGATAACATATTTTGGACTGTTTTGTTTCACAGAAGAGGTTTGGTTGTGTTGCTTTTTGGTTTTTTTTTTTTTTTAATATTGTTCTTTTAATTTCATTTTAAAAAAATTTTGAGATACAGATATTTCCTGGTAAACCAAGATTCCAAGTGTCAGCCTTTGGAATATGCAATTCCTCTAACTTGTGCCATCTTGTAGTATCATTATCCCACCTAAGCATGGTCAAAGTGCAACAGTGCTCCAGGCATACCCCTTCTCCTCTTCAGGAAAAAGTAGGAAGAATGCCAAGGAGCTGGTCTGAGGCATTAAAGAAACATGGCTACTATTACACACACCTAAGCCAAAAAAGGTTAAAAAAAAAAAAACAAAAAAAAACCCCAGAAATAATTAAATGTTTGATGCTTTTAATCCTTCTACCTCACATTAACATAACTACTACACATGATGAGGTCTAGTAAAATCCAGGTCTTGATTACTGTTCTCTCTAAGTAAACAAAAGGTTTTATTTAGTTCACTTTAAAATGTTTCCCAGCTGGACATATACATTTCTAAAATTTTGTTAACTTTGGCTCCCTTTAAAAATCCTCAAGGAGGTAGGGCAGGTTTCAATAATTTGAGGTTTGGATTGTTTGGGTTTTTTTTTAACCTTCTAAATTTTATCAAAATTTACGTTTTGTTATCGCTCTGAGAGTCAAAAGAGATTATTACATTACACACATATATATAAATTTATCTTGCATAAAAGCCTCCATGATTCAGGTAAACTTCTGGGAGAAAGTAATTGTAAGGAGTGACTCTTGCACAGCTGGCTAGGTAGGAGTTGAAAGCAATTCAAGGTGGGTGGTCAGTCTTGCCTACTGAAATTGACTTATCCAGTCCGTCTGCTTTACCATATTTGGGGGTTTTTCATGCAAAATCCATGAGTATCACTTTCTGGCATGTTCCTGCCCTGCAGCCTTTTTACAGCAGGACCCCAGGCTGGAGCTGCTGGCCACAGCCAGAGGCACCTGTGGAAAGTGGATGTCACTTATGTGGACATCTGCTCTGCACAGGGCTCTGGGCTCGCTCAGCCCTGCCAAACTCCAAAGCAGCAGACAGGATGATGCAGAAACCATGTCAGAAAGAAAGGAACTGTTTTATTATAAAAGCATATCACGGAGCCCTCTGGCAATTCCTGGCGTTTCCTTTGTTCTTCTCCCCCACCCGACAATAAATTTGTTAAAAAGCAGCAGACTGAGTGAAATGTCAAGTTGTTAAAAATGGCAGCTTTGCCGTGCCGAGGCTGAGCCCCAGCACGGGCAGGGTGCAGCTCCCTGGATAATTCCTGGATATTTGTCATGCAACATTCTGAGGGCAGTCATTCCCACTTCCTTTCTGCTCCAATGTGTCACTAACAAAACACGACTCCAGCCCCTGGAGCCTCCTCCTGAGCCGTGCTGGGCGTGAGCATCCTTCCAATGACAACATTTCTCTCACTGCCTACAGAGAAGACAATTCTAAAGCTCTGCAGGGCTAAACAACCCAAACCCAAACAACTGCCGTGCAACAAATCATTTTTCTCCAGATGGAGCCCAAAACAAAGCGAGGAGTCAGACTGTATCTGACTTAGCTGGCATGTCTGGGTGTGTGTAGAGGGAAGTCCAACTCTGCAGGAAAAGCTGGTTGGGAAAGAGCAACTGCTCACCAGAATGACTTCATGCATTATTTCATGCATGATATTCCATGACTGGGGCGGAAACACTGAAGTATCAATGAATTTTGGGCTTTCCTGTCCCACTTCACCACCATCCCTTCGTTACATTTACATCCTGCTAACTGGGAGAACCTCAAGTGCTTCTGCCATGACACAGCTGACACAAGAAAGAACCAGTTCTGGCCCTACCAGTATGGGGAGAGAGTGTCCCCTCCAAGAAGAATCAAAAATTGACTTAGCACAACATAAATTTGGGCAAAAGTCAGAATACTACACTTAGAATCTCAAAGCATATGCCCACCCTTTGACTGCACCTGTGGCTGCTCAGGGCTGAAAGGAATATTCTTTCCCCTATTCCTTTTTCCAGTAATGCTGAACCACTTGGCATTAGGAAATAAAAAAAACATACAATATACTCCTTAATGTGACAGTTTGGGGAAAAAAAATAGATTGACATCATATTATTTTAGGAGCAATAAAGGTTGGTTTACATACAAGGCATGTATTAAATTTTTCTTTCTTTATTTGTCTCATGAGAGGAATTTTATGTGGCAAAAATAAAGCCAGAGATTATTTTACAGTTCAAGCTCTAAAACAGACAGTGGTGTTTGCACATGTGAGTGTATGAGGAGAAAGGCAGGAAAACAGCAAAAAAAGGAGAGGGAGGGAGAGAGGGAGGGAGGGGGGAAGGAAGGAAGGAAGGAAGGAAGGAAGGAAGGAAGGAAGGAAGGAAGGAAGGAAGGAAGGAAGGAAGGAAGGAAGGAAGGAAGGAAGGGAGGAAGGAAGG
>NW_024515209.1:66810-86404 GCF_017590135.1 Pyrgilauda ruficollis
TAAAAAACAGGAAGGAAGGAAGGAGGGAAGGAAGGAAGGAAGGAAGGAAGGGAGGAAGGAAGGAAGGGAGGAAGGAAGGAAGGAAGGAAGAGAATATCTTTTTTTCTAAGAACTGAAGCTGTGATGACAATTACCCTACCTGCTCTAATCCAAAATTCTCTTTTTACAGCTATCTGGAGAAGTTTATTCCACTTATCATAATGATTTCCTGGCATTTTATTTCCTGCCATTTCTCAAGTACCTCATAAGCACACTTTTAATTTAATGCCTGCACAAGCCCACTGGTCATGCAGCAAGCAACCAAAATCACATTCTTTAGCTGCAGTCCCTGCTCTTTTGGGGCATTATTTTGAGCTATTAGTCATGTGGTAACACACAATCTTTTTCCCATGACAAATACATTTTTCAAGTTTCATTTTTCTTCATTGAAATATGACTAAAATTTTGTTTGGGGCAAATCAGTCTTGTTCTGGACCCTTCTGCATGTGCAGAAGTAATTGAGTTGCTACAGAAGTGGCAGTGATAGCTCAAGGTACTGCAGTATCCTCATAACTTCTTAAATGCGAATTTTAGAATACGTAATTAGAGTGATTACATATGTAGATATTGACATATGTAGCACAAGGATTTTTGCATATAAATCTGAGTCTTGTACTTTGCAAATATTACTGAAGGGATACAGAGTGGATTCTGCAAAACTTTAATGGATTATTTTCAGTATCATCCCTTACTTCTGAAAAAAAAAAGGTGAAAATTTTATAAATTTATCTAGAGGTGTTCTTGAAATTGTTTTGGTTATAAAACACCAGAAGCAGCGTAGGGATAAACCAGAGGTTCTCAGTTAAATCAGCATAAGTCTGTAAGCTCCCCTCTGCTGCAGCTGGAGTGACACAAATGTGTCTCTAGCAGACACAATTTCAAACAGTGCATACAGAACATGAGTGCTTGTTTAACCATAGAATCACACAAATTTTTTTTGTTTCAGCAACTTTTTTCATCTCAGTTTTCTTATCTGCTTTGTTTTGTTTTTTTTTTTTTTTTCCTGGCAAAACTGGAAAATTTGTTCTGGAAAAATATTAATTTGTTTTTAGAAACACTTGGGGTTTTTTTGGAAAAGACACTTCTGTTGGACAGCACTTGAGAACAAAGGTTTTAAACCAACTGCAGCTAAAAATAGATGCCTTGCTGTGGTAAACTTACTGCACCACTAAAAATCAGCAGAGGGAGACATATTTTTGACTATAAGGTACTGCCACAAACCCCATCCTGTGCCAACATGGTAATATTGCTGCAGAATTAGCTCACACCTGGCAGGCTCTGTATGTGGTCAGAATAAACTGAAAAAAAATATTATATATAGGTCAAGAAGACAAACAATTCAATTAAAGTGTGAACTAAAGAACATTTTTGGTTAATCCTTGGTCCTGTCAGTTGGACCAAGTGTCCTGCATTTCCCAAAGACTCATGAATTTAACAATTCAGTATTTAATTAGACATGTGACTGGAAACTCATTACAAGCCAGAGTAGTGAATATATAAGTAAGCCCAGAATCATTTTACTCACCACTTTCACAAAAAAAAAAGCAACGGTTTAGGAAAAAATCCCACAATGAAATGCAATCAAAAATCTCAGTGCTACTCTGTGTACATATAGGCACATTCTTTGCTGCTATTTTGGCAAAAAACAACAAAAAATTACATCAAATATGTGGAAATTCCTTTTCTAATGCCAAAAAACCTCCCACTGAAACTATGGGATTCCTGCTTGATGAGGTGCTACATGTAAAATCCAAGAGTATGGTTTAAAGTTAAAACTAATATTTCTTGTGCACTCTTTGAGCTAATGATGGGTATCAAAAAGGTAATGAAGTATAGCAGAGGTAATACCTAGGCAGGCAGGGACTACTGGGAGGCACTCCTGACCAGGAATGAAATTCCAACTGCTTTTCTCCTCCTCAGGAAGTAAAAAGTTTTCATACTGAATTCTCCTCATTTAAGAAAAGCAGTAATACAAGGCTTGTCAGAAAAGTCCTAATAAACTGAGCAGCTTGGAAAAAAAATTACTCTATAAAGAAAGATTGATAACTTCAGCAACATGTTCCCAAAGACAACACAAAATGTGCACCAGCCACTCTGCACATATCTTCACTTGTGGCAGGAAAACGTTCTGAAAGACTTCAGTGGGTATTTTTTATATTATTGATAAAATTTATCACTTAATCACTTCAAAAAATGAGGAAGATTTAAAAGATTGGCTGGATTAGCAAGGATTAATCCACTCATTAAACTGAAAATGTGCAAAAACAACTGCAAAAAAAGACCATTGAATATTCCATGCTAAGAAAATTACAACCTGGACACATTCAGCAAAGTTTGGTGCAGAAAAACACTTTCCTCAAAAAAAAAAAAAATTAAGTCATATTGCATCACCATGTAAAAGACAGCTCATCTTTTCTGCAGTAGGACTTAAGGCTTTCTCCACATGTAAACAAAACCTCTAAAAGGATTCCCCTTCTTCACAACAGAAGTATGAAAAACTACATTGCACCTATGAATAAAATTCCTTCATTTCTCTCATGAATAAACAAAGAGCTGTAAGAAAGCTGGAAATGTGTAATCCCTATGTCTAGATCTGAGACGTCTCCTTGGATACAATGCAAAAACAGCAGGGAATGTGTAGGCATCCTCTGCACAGTATTTAATGTGAGGGCACTGTTCCTTGTATCTATGGAAGTCTAGAAAGGAATGTGGAAAGAGAAATTATTGTTCTATAATAAGTCTTTCTTCAGGAAGAGGCAGCAGTAGTGGCATGAAGACCTCTTGTTAGTTCAGTTTTAGCTTCTTGTGAAAATTTCTAAGTATTAAGTTTCAGCTCTGTTGGATATGGAGCTGGTGGAGTTGGTTTGTTTTTGGTTTTTCCTTTGTTTTGAGAAAAGGAGAAGTGCACAAAAAAGGTTGAATTTATTAAAATTACTTGGTTATAATTTTTGCTTTCATGCAAGGCATCGCTGTTCTGTTTAAAATACAATTTCTATGGGATGGTGTACAACCTATTTTAAAAAGCCCTCCATATCACCAGCTTAAAAAAAAAGACTATTCTAATATAGAAAAAACCCAACTGGTTTAGCTAACAACAGATCTACCACTTTGGATTGAACTCAAACGTGTTCTGAAGAAAAATAATCACCTAATTACACAATGACCCAGAATCTGCAAAGTGTTATGAAGACATTGTGATACCTACTATCCCCACATCCCCACCACAGTTCTGCTCTCAATCACCTCATTGGAATTACTGTGGTGTAATTACACTGGGGAAGATGATATCAGGATCTGGCCACGTTGCTCAGGGTTTAACACTTCAGTTACTCCAGGCACAGGAAGAACGTGGCCAACTCTACAGCAGGTTTTATGAATAAAACAGAGAGTTTGGTCATTCGGGATGTGAAAATTACTCCAGTCAGACCTGCTTTTCTGGGAAATTAAGTTTAGAACATGACAATTGATAAGGGCACAAGGCCAGCCCTCCATTACGAAAAAAAAAAAAATAAAAATAAAAGGAGATTTTCCATTTAATAAGGTGGGAAATTGGTCCTGCCCATGTGAGGCCACTTTTGCTGTTGCTTCAAGATCCCAGAAATTGGTTCAGGTCAGCCTAGCTGCAAGACAGCAGCTTTCCCTACAGTAAACCTTGGTTTGAAATAGGTCCTGCAAAGAAACCATGGCTTTCAGTAGCATATACCCTTCATTTGGAGAAAAAACAAATGGCGATTTCAGCACACAAAAGACAGTCTCTTCCCCTTCAGCAGAAGTCTCTCTAACACAATAATTAGCAAAAAATTGCACCTAGCTCATGTGTGTATGCCACAAGTAATGGTGTCCAGAGAGATTATTTGCCAGCGAGCACAAATAAAACACCTTAAAGGAGAACAAAGTGGGTACAGGCAAAGAGAGATGCAAACCTGGACGCTGCAAACTTTTAGGCTGTCTCTTGCAATGCCTGGAAGAGGCAGTGTGAGGCTTCCCTGCTCTGCTCTGGTCACCTCAACACCCCCAGCCCCTGGGCAGAGCCAGCATCTCCCCTCCCTGCAGAGGACCAGCACATACCCACTCTCCCACGCACACACCCCCTCCCCAGGAGTTACCAAAAACAGGGGCTGAACAAGAGGACGTGGTCATTCTCTGAGACTCAGCAGAGAAATAAAAGTATCAAGGGATAAGTGTCAGGAAGAAAAAAGACCTATTCAGGCTAAAGACAATGCTGGCAAGAATAAACACGGGTATAAACTGGCTAAGGAGCAATTCAGGCTAGATATTAGAATCAGGCTTAAACAGAGCCATGACGATCTTTGACAGCCCTCCAGAAGGAGCTGTGAAGACAAGAAGATTAAATGAGGCCTAAGATGGACCTGAAAAGACTCTATTCTGCCTCCTTTGTTAAGGTTTATGACTATGACTCATTACCATCCTGCATTTCATTCAAATTTCACTTGCCCTCTCGCACTGCTAAGGCAGAAATATGCATGTCAGAGAATTACATGTTGAAACACAAAGGTTTGTAACCTCTTTCCATAAAAATCCACATCCACAAAGCACAAGTTCCTGCAATTTTGTTCTCTTCAAAGCTGGAGGGGACAAGAAACCAGACAGAGCTGGTGTGAGTCCCAGGGTCCAACTAACACTTTGAAACATACTCACTAAATAAAGACTTTTAAATGTCTCCAAAAAACGCAGGTGTGCAAATTACTCCTGATTCAGGCAGGAGTTATGTTTCCAGCATCCCCTCAACCACTGTTAAACAACACCCCCACAAGCATTTTTCAGCTCATAAAAGCTTTATGAGCTGAAAAGTTCCTTCAGGTTTGGGTTGGGTTTTTTTTTTTTTTTTTTTTTTTTTTTTTTTTTTTTTTTTTTCTTTCCCAGCTGCTAATCCATGACCTTCCAGCACCAGCAGCAGCCCCCACCACCAGGAAACATCAGAGCTGTGAGGACACAACAGGGCACAAGGTGGCAAATTCTGCATCCTCACAGAGAAAGACAAAATCCTGTGTCCCAGCTGATGCCATGGGAAGCTGTGCACGTGGTAACACCCCACACTGCAGGTGTATTTGGCTTCCTCACTCTCGTGATTCCGAAGGGAAAAGCTCCTGGTTCCACTCCAGTGGATGAAGGTCCCAGGCCCCTTCCATTCTGAAACACGTGTGTGGCCCTTTTTGTAGCATAAAAAGGGATGTTTCCTCGTGTGCAAGGATATTTTCCGCATTAATTGCAATACCTCCCTGAGATCTGCCCATGGGCAGATAAAACAAGTCTTACTACCCAGATTAATTTCTGCCTCATGTTTGCCCACATGGGAGTGTGTGCATTGTTTGTACATTTTCCCAATGAAAACTGCTGTATTCCTACACAAACCAACAGCTTTATCTGTTCAGCTCTGTGTTCTTTCTTATCAGCCCTAGAACACATCCTCCAGAATTCAAATTGAGCTTGACCTTCCAGCAGGCCTCCAAATTACTTCTGTTTCCATGCCTTGTTTTGGGTTTTTTTCCTTCAATCTAAAAGTAAACTTCCTTTGTGAGGGTTTTCATTGACTGTAAGCATGCATTTTAAAAGCTAGGAGTAAAGCTATTTATCTCTAGGATAACAAAAGGAGTCCTCTAGGAGAACCTTCTTCTGGTCTAATAAATGTAAAGTCTTAGAAATGACAATATTTAATATCACCTTCCAGTTACTGTACTACTTCATATTAAGGGGGTTGCATGTATGAGACAGAAAAATATCCTTGCCACTTTATTTAACTGAATTTAACTCCACACCTTTTGAGTGCAGCTTCAGCCTGCAATAATAATGAAGACTAATATCCCCTGAAATTCCATACATCCATAACACATTCCATATATCAACAGCACATTCCAGCCCAAAGACTTCATAGCTCTTCAGAGAAGTTGGTGTGACTCTGGTGAGGGTTTGAGAAGAAGGAGAAAGGCACAAGGAATCCTTCCTGCCTCTCCTTCCACCTGTGCTTGGCCGCAGGTGAGCTCACCACCACAGGCTCTCTGTCCTGCTTGATGGAAACTGCTAGAAATGTCTCAAAATCTCAAGAATTCACACATTTAGCACAGCCTTCCTCCTCCACGTGGAATGTAAAACACTGCTCCTGCCTAACAAAGCCTAATGGCACCTCCATGGAGCACTTAAATATTATTGTGCCCACGCTGTGGATGGCAAATGAAGCTGCAGGGAGCAATATTCAGCTGTGTAATAGCAAGGTTTTTATTGTAATTGAGTGACAGGAAACAAAACATGGTGCTGCATTTCTGCTGAGCCCTGCCTCACTGTTAAACTGCTGCTTCTGGCCAAAGCTGAATAACAAGGAGGTGAAGAATGAGGGGCAAAGAATAATCTCATAAATAGTTCCAGCACTTCTGCAAACACATAAAGGAAAATATATTCGTTTATAGACAATGCCATCTATATATAACCTCGCATTATAATTCCTATTTGAAACATTTATTTCTTGAAGGGCTTTGGTAAGCAAGCTGTCCCTTCTTAGGAGGCACTTTAGGACCCTTGACTTGAAAATCAGTGAAGGCCTTTGTTTATAACCCTCACAGATTAACTTTATCTAAAAATGCTAAACTGTATTATCTTGAAAACATGCCAGAAGAGGAAAAACCTCTGTTTTATCAGAGACGTAATGATGTAAACTGCATTTACAGCTTCCAATCAGCTAAGAATAAAAAGCCAGAAGTACAGTTTATGTAGTTCTTTATGATAGTGGATCAATTCGCAAATAAGGAGTGATAGAATAAGAAGTTAAACTACATCCTAGTGAAAGGCATATGTTGGTAATATTTGCCAAATTCATTCCTCTTCATTACTCCCTATACGCATTTTCTTCAGCACAAAGAAAAGTTTATGGACTAAGAAACAATGAAGGGAAACTGGGCCTGACAGGATTTTTCAGATGTAGTCTTTCATTTCTGTAGCAATAAAAGAAATCAATCCAAACCCTCAGAGAGAATAAATCTTTGGCAGTTCTAACTGAATTTGGGGTCAGTAGGTAGAGGGTGCCTTTAGTCTGTGGACAGCTAAGTGGAGGAATTCCTACTGCCAGGGCCCGGAAACAGAAAAATGAAGAAAACTCCTTTTCAGCCTTGCACTAGATACATGATGAGGCTCTCTGTGTTTAAAGAGAACACAGACAGTGCCATATGAAGAATTTAATACCATTTCAAGACAATAAACTTTTTCCTCTCATCACAGACTAAATAATCCTTAAAGGCAGGTTTTTAAGGATTTATAACTTTATGTCTGCTTACAAACACCCTGACACATATGCACATCTATACCTGGAAATGCATGCACAGCTTTGAGAGGTTGTGAAGATGAAGAAGACAAACCCTGAAGAAAGTTTATCCGAAAGACCTGATCACCCAAGGCAGAGTGAGAAAGAGCAGTTATGAAGAGCATCTGCACACTCTGTCCTTCAGATAGTCCACTTTGAACCAAAGCCTATTTTAATGAAACACAGTACCCACACTATTCTGAAAAGAAAAAAAAAAAAAAAAGTATAAAATGAGGCTCTTCTTGATGTAGATGCAGAGAAATCCTACATCCACACCCTTCCAAACCATCCTACATCTTTCCATCACCTGGAACACGCAGCTGCCCAGCACAACCCACTCTCCTGTAGGAAATAAACTGTAGCACAACTCAAAAATCTAATAGGAAAAAAAAAAGGTCACTATTACCTAGTCCAGCTACTCATTATTAAGGAAATTAAGTGAATTTCCACAGGCACAAAAGGACTTAGTATGTGGGTTAAATCTTGTCTTCAGAAATTACCCTTCTGCTCTGACTTACTGGACTTGTATCATGTAATGGAGACTCTCAAGGCACTGGTAACATATAAAGACAAAATAATGATAATATACCACAGAAACAAAAGTTTCAGAACTATCATTTTCTGAAATAGAAGGCTAAGCTACTATTGCTATAACTTGTGCAGATTTGCACCCTGTAAACATAAAGTAGGATAATAAGCACAATGTGTAAAAAGATACCAAGCCAAGGTATTACATGTCCAAACAGGATATGGCACATCTCAAGGAAAAAAAACACTACTGGTTTTTGATTTTTGAATGGAACCCTACCAAGAACAAACCTGAAAAAACCATCCAAAAGACTCCCATAAATTATGAATTCTGCTGGATGAGTTCTTCAGAGGCACGGAGGTTATGGCCAAGAACCAAAAAGAAAACAGTTTCTGACACAACTATTCAAAAGACAAGCATGTAGTTAAGGTATATATGACCAAAAAAAAAATCCATTTTGACTGTGTTCCTTCAAAAAAATAAAATAATTATTATACAACCATAAGACAATTAAACACAATAAAACATTGAACCAAACAGAAATTCTGTACTTTGTACTGCTTGTCAGTTCCTTTACTTTTTGATTTAAAATATGATGTTTTACCGTGACATCTTAAATAATAGTCAGTTGACAGGAATCTTTGATGTAAAACTGCACACCCTTCAACATTTGCATTATGGAGACATATTCATCATCAACCCCAACAGTTCATTGCTACTTTAGAAGTTTCTGTTCTGGATACCCATGGAATTGAAGCTACATACACATGTACAGAACCATCAGCTAAAAAATGTAGCAGAATTAAATATTCCATCAATTTGCACCACATATTCCCTAAAATGGATTTAAAAAATGCTATGAGATGCTAAAAAAAAATTTTAAAAAAGCCCATTCCTCCAAATCATAGGAGGCAGTAGAGTGCTTTAACCATTTTTTAGCTGACTACACTGTACATGGCATTGTTAATTGCTACAGACCAATGGAATGTTAAAGTAATCTAGTGCTTCGTTTAGGACTAGTAATGCATGGAATGGAAGCTGTGAAATTAAAATGCTTGTTTCACAGACAGCTGGAGTTAAATTGGTGACTTGACAACATTAAAAAACAAAACTGGACTGTAGCCATCATGACTTTTAAAAAGAAATAAAACAGTTTCATATTCATTCTTACGTAAAAATAATTCTTACCACACAGCAAATATAAAATACGTTTCTGAGGGGCTTTTAACGGACAGAAAAATAGACCTACCAATATTCAGTAAGCTGCTGTCTAGACAAAAGTGGTACTTTGCATCCTTCAGTGATCCAAGAAACACCTCCAGCATCTAAAGCACACCTGTTTGTCATGACAAACTGTCCACTCTGATGGACTGCGGGTCTAAAAGGTAAAATCTTACCTGTGTCATTGCCTGTGATTTGAATAACATACAATCTTATGTCATTATCAGGGTGTGAAGTAGAAGGAGACACCTCCTGAGGTTGCAAGGCCTCTGTGGCCTCCTTCACTTGGGGCGGAGTAGTAGGTCGTGCCACTGCCGTGGCAGTGGATGCTGTGAAATATTCCTTATCGATTTCTGGCTCCAGCACCTTTCCTGGCAGATCATCCTCAGCAGTGGCTTTGCTGGGAGAAACAGATTCATCAATTATGATGATGTCATGGCTTGTTACCTCCTCTTCTTCCTCAGGAATGATGCGTGGAGACTTTTGAGTGACAAAAGGCTTGGTTGCAGATGTAGGCTGAATTTTGTCCACAGCACCAAGGGAAGGTGTTGTCACGCTGCTGAGAGTTGTTGCCTCATCTGTTGCAGTAGCTGCAAATACAGCTGGCCTGGTTTCCTCAGGTTCTGTAGTCATTCCTGAGCCTTCCGTTGCCAGGCTTGGAGAAGCTCCCAGAGTCAGGTCAGTAGTGCTTTCCACAGTGGAATGTCCTGCTGGCATCGTATGGGAGGGTGGCACAGAATCCCAGCTCACTGCACCATCTCCATCTCTGGTGGGGGTTCCTGGGCTGTCCTGTGTCTTTGCTTCAGTTCCAGCAGTTATGGGCATCACCTCTGTGACCTCCTTGTCCTGGTCAGGAGCAGTTCCAGCTGCTGGAGTCACCGTGAGGTGCAACCAGGTGCTGGTTTCCTCAGGTGCCACAACCCCTCTGTGGTCTGTGGACAGCACTGCAGGCACAGGTGCCTCTGTGGCTGGGTACATCTCCCCATAAGCTGAGCCTGTCTCATCCTGTGTCTCCTGAACTGCTGTTTGAGGCCATTCAGGTCCTGGTGACATCTCTGGTTCGTGTGTGTGGGCAGATGTCACAGAAAGAGTGGCAGTTCTTGGTTCCAAACCTTGGTCCAGTGTGGAGAGTTCTGGGAACACCTTGCTATGTTTTGCAGTTGTTTCTGTTGCTTCTGTATGAAAGACATCACCAAAAGGAGTCTGATCAGTAATTGGCATATCTCTAGTGACCTCACTCTCTACAGTAACTGGAACTAGGGAAGCATCATACTCCTTCTGTGGAACTGCAGTATCTACCTTTGTTACACCTGTAAATTTAATAGTTCCCTCTGTCCCTGATGTCTCATCTCCTTCACGCTCAGTTACCCCCACAGCTGTGGGCACAGCACTTGGCAATACAGTTACACTTGGGGAGCTAAAAAACCCTATGGTTGCACTACTTTCTTCCACTGGTATTTTGGATACTGTGGTCACTTCCAAATCCAAGGAGCTGCTCGTGTGGGATACACTTGTACTGTCTCTACTCTGACCAAAATCAGCTGATACCACTTCTTCATGCCTCGTGGTCTCTGCTGGCTCCCTGCTTGTCTCAGTTGCTTCTGTAGCTGCTGAAATTGGAGCTCCTGGATGCACTGTGGATTCCACAATGTGCCCTGGAGATGATGTGGGCTCCATTCCAGAGAAGCCATCCTCTGTAGCTAACTCAATCACTCTTCCAGTGTGAGATGACTCTTCTGTCATATACCCCTCCTCTTTATCTGTTGGCAGCCACATGCCAGAACCTGAAGGGGTTTGTGTGATCTTCTCCCTTGCAGAACATCCCTCAGATTCTGCTGCAACACATGGAGGAATGGCAGCTGTGGAATGAGGGACCTCCACATCTGTCGTCCTCATTTCTGGCTGTTTTGTTTCCTCCTGCTCCTCTAAGACAGCTGATGCTTCTGTCTGCTGAGATGAGGGGATAAGAGACATGGTGCCTTCTCCAAAGATTGGCAGGGCATCTGTGCTTCCTGAGGTGGCCTCAGATTCTGTTTGATCAGCAGCTGACACAGAAAAGAACACAGGTGTTCCAGATGCCACGGTGGGCTGCACATCCCTCAGGTCCTCTCTGCTCCCTTGAGCTGAGGCCTCGCTGTCAAATGCTGTGGCAGAGCTAAATTTAACCCAGGGAGTTGACTCTTTCACTGCAGAAAACTGTCCAGTGGTTACTGCTTGCTCATCTAGGAGTGTCTCTGATGCAGCAGGCACTTCTGATCTTGGGGCATGACCAGCAGCCATCCCAGAATCTGTGCCAGACACAGCAGTGTGCATGCTCTCACTGCCCTCCCTCTCTGCAGACTCAGCAGTGAGCAAAGCTTTAGGGACTACAACAGTTGTAAGTTTCTCATCAGATTTTGCCTCCAGTGATTTTTTCGTGGGTGCATTTATGAGGTGGGCACCACGAGACACATTCTCTTTTGTTAGTGAATCTGAAGTCCCTGTCCTGGCAGCCTCTCTCCGAGAAGTCTGTAAGAAGCTATCTGTAGCTGTCCTCAGAGGACCCACTTCTATTTGCTCAGTCTGATTATCAGCATCATGCCTTTGTGCATCTCCCGTTTCAGCATCTTCCCAAAAACCAGTGGAACTCTTAGCTACAGCTGTGCTATCCTGAAAAATTACAGAGGTCAAGAAAGCGTCCTCAATGCTTTCAGACCTACCTTGTTCCTCGGGCAGCTCTGCTTCAGAGTAAGTGTGATCCAGTTCCAAATCTGGGGCCGTGGTGTCTGTTAGCCTGGGTGAGACATCGTATTCAGTCCTTCCCAGTGGCTCATAAGTGAATGTTTCGCCATCGGTGACAGTCTGAGGTAGAAGGGTGGTTAATGGAATATTCTCCATTTGCACCTCCATCTCTCTTTTCTCCTCAGCCACGTCAGTAGTCATTTCTGTGTCTTCCTCAGACTCTGGGGTTGTTTCCTCCAAAGAAACTGTTGGGGTGGCAGGCACTTCAGTGAGCGGGGTCTCAGAGATGGGAGGTTCGAGAGGAGCTCCAGCAGGCGACGATTTCACGCTGTCAGTTCTCAGGGATGTCACAGGCTCAATGGTTGTAGGCTCTGTTGTGACTTTTTTAGCTTTAAAAAAAAAAGCAAAACAAGAAAAGGTACAGTCAGTACACAAGCTACTTCAGCTCATGAGTTTGAATGTCCCCAAAAAAAAAAAATAAATGCCATGCTGAAAAATAAGTGTAAAGTTCAAAGGTTTTAGGTAGCTCTGTAGAGCGTTGTATGACATGCAGTAAAACACTGTAAAGGTGCAGAATGCCTAACTTAAAGTCAGATGAAGTGAAAAAAATAGCAATATTCTTCATATTTGTGGTTTATATAATTACCCCTAGAAGTCCTTGTGTTACATGAGTGACCATCAGCCTGCCAGGTACTGATCAGGGGACATAAAAGTTTATTTCAAGATGTCAAAAATGGGAGAGCTGTGGGTTTTCTTCAAAGCTTGATGCAGCGCCCAACTCAGATGTATAAAGGGAGTGAAATAATGCTTTAGTTTATTTTCAGCACATAATTACAAACTGCAAAAAGGAATGCTCACTGCAGTGAGAGTGTGCTCAAGCAGCAGGATCAAGCATGCCACCAGAAAATGCTGCTGCTGCCCTGCCTTTAAATTATGCTGGGAGAAATTTATTGTGGGGAAAGGTGAGAACGTTGAACCATAAGATCACAAACTTAATGCTACTAAAATGATGTTGATCTTTTGAAAACACTTCAAAGATGCACATCTGAAACTCCTCCACACACAAGAAATGCTTCCATGGGAGTGCTGAACATGCAAAGGCAACGTGCTGAACCCTCTGGATGATGGAAAAGGTGAGAGAGTTGCTGTCCTAGATGAACAGGAGGCACAAAGAAAGGTCCTTCCAGTTAACAAAATTGTGATGTTTTAAACAACCTGGTGGCCTTGCTGCTTGTCTACTCTCTTTAGCCCACATTTCCATGCCATCTGAGGAGGAAATGTGTGCCAGCACTGCAAGGTGTGTCAGCAGACTTTAAAACCCTGGAAAAAGTGAGTGCTCAGAAAGAGGTTTTCCTCAGGAAAAGCCCAGGTTGGAACCATCTTCCCTTCTGCTAGTAATCTTCAGTAATCTTCAGAAGGGCAATGGGAGCAGATGGGTGGAAGATGTAAATATCTTAAACCAATGCTGTTAACTGCTATGTGACTGAGAGTCAAAAGCCTTATAAGGATGCAAATAAAGAGAAAAATACAGCTTTTAAATCATACTAAGCATATGAAGAATGCATTAAACATTCAGTGTGCTTATGAGGACTCACTCTTTACCAGACTACACCTAGAACTTCTTGGAAAATAAAATCTTGCTAGCATGTAATAGATCAAATAAGTCTCTTCCCCTTGCACACAGAAATCAAAACAGTTACATTATTTTCCAGTTTACACTCAAGCATAAGCAACATGCATGCAGAAATCAGGGTTTTTTTCACACACCCATGGCTAATCAGATGCTCCTTTGATAGGTGCACATATGAGTTCTGCATGTGCAACTCAGGGTAACACAAATATTTGTTCAGTTTCACACACTCGGCTTTGAAAACGCCACCTTTGCAAGAGACCCGTTTGATTCACCCTGAAGCAGGAGGGACTGGTCAGAGGATGACAGCTCAAAATTTCCAGAAGAATGTGTAGAATTACAGAGGAGGAAAATGAGGCAAAAGGGTTGATATTTCAGCTCTCCTGAATGAGAAGTGAAAGTGAAAAGGAAATTGTGAGGGCAAGAAAATATGACGTCACTATGTTTAGAGATGCTGGCGTTCTTTGCCAGCATTAAAAAAAGGAGCAGATTTCTTTTCCTACCACAAATTAATTTTTTTTGTGGTTTTACGAAGAAGATCTAGCTACACACACACACACACATATATATATATATATATATATATATAATGTTTTTTATTTCTTTTCAGTTAAAATATTTTTTTCCTCCCCTCTCTGCTTGCATTGGGCTGGTTTGAGCCACAAAAGTTTTGCTTCACGACTTGGGAAATGAAGGATGCACACAAATGGCGTGTAGCTGTTGAATCTCTACCAATGAATTCATCAATTTTCCTCAACGGCTTTTTTTTTTTTAATGGCAAAATGGAAAGGAGGCAGCAAAGTCTCAATCTCTCCCTTCTAATCACAGGATCAGCTTCCTTAATGTGGATGGAATTGGTTTTGCAGCCAACACAAACACTCACTCAGGCCCCAGCTGCCATACTTTGAGTGACCATCAGGATCACCCTCTGAACAAACATGGAAACGTTAATACCCTCTAACAGAGCTATACAAAAATGAGGGCAATGTGGATAATTTTTTTTTTTTACATCTGTGGGAAAAAAAAAGGTAAGTTTATTTCATCGCTGCTGGGAAATTGTGTACACTTACTCACAACCACTTACGCAGCTTCCAGATTTCCAAGAAATGCTTGGAAGTCCCAGGGGTTCACATATTTATGCCTGGGATGCAGATATTTATTATTCATGACTTATTATCTGCTAATGACTTGACAGAATAGGTCCACATTTATTATGCTAACCTGAAAAAACACCAAGCATATTTGGTTTGCTTATATTAATAACTGAATCAATAAATATTACCTTTATAGAGTGTTATAAGTGGAGTCCATATTTTTTAAGAGTTTATCAATAAACAGCAGATTTTCTCCCATGGAAATTGTGTGCAATTCAGCTCTGGTTAAAATCAACTAGAGTGACTCTAAAGTCACTTTATCTAAACAATTATATGCAAGTTTTTTTCACTCACATCATTCAGGAGTGCAAACTTATTTGGGTGGATAAAAAAAAAACCTGACAACACTTCTTCAATGAGAAATATATCTATGTTATATTTTTATTCTCTATGTGAAAAGAAAAAAAGAATAAACAAAGGGAAGGTTGCTTTTTTAATAGACAACACCAGTTTGAGCTGTCCTCCGCTCCACCCAGATGTTTTGCATTACTGTACTCCTTGCATCATGCGTGCAATATGCTATCTCCTTTGTCCTCCTTCTGGTTCAGGACATGAGACAGATTTTCCTAATAAAATGCATGAACATATTAGCAGCGAGAAAGCAAATTATCTCACCAACAGCTGCTCATATCAAAGACTATCTATTTTTTTTTTTGTTTTGTTTTGTTTTAATCGATTCCTTCTACATTGAACAACATGCATGAAGTTGATTTTGGAAGGGCTGTATGACTTTGCAGAGATGTTATACTTTTTCACTCTATTTATTTATTTTATGTTTTTACTGTACAGCATTTTCTTCTTCTTTTCCACCATGACTCAAACAAGGATTCAAAATTATGGAGCAATATTGAAACTTACTATTTTTTTAAGGAAATCAAAATGCACAACTTCAGACATGGTTCGACTTTGCAATTACCAGATGAGAATTTCAGCATGTTCTGTGCTGTTTAATTTGGGATTACTATTAGTGTACTTTATGAAGGATAAATGCTTATATTAAAAATTATATATATTATAATTTACATACTTGGTTTTTCAACATTACCAGATCTACCCATGTACCTAACTGGAACCACTTGAGCAATTTTTCTGCACTCAGAAATACTGTTTATCTATTTACATTTAGGTATGTACCTAAGAACCTGGAAGGACATAGACCCTATAGATAGAGATTGCTTTGAGTCATTGCTAACAGCCAAAACAACAAAAAATTTGCTTTAAGTTGGAACAAAAGCTGGAAATAGTGAATTCTTTCTGTGAATTACAGCCAAAATAAATTATTACAAAATATAAATAATGTTGAGACACTCAAAATTAATGTTTGAATTCTTTGAGCCCAATTTGAGCATGATGCCAATGCAGAGAGATGCCTTGCTTAATTTTTTGTATTTTTTAATATTTTTTTTATGTTAATTTGCTACATTTCTTCTTGGTGTCTCTTCTTTCCCTGCTACCAACCCTGGCAGAGAGGACAGCCTTGAATGTTCCCCTGAGTCTGAAAGTTTTGCCAGCTGGAGTTTAAATTACTGGCAGAGCCTTCCAAGCTGAACAAGTCTAAGATTAAGAACAGATAAAAAAAAATAAAGAAAAAAGAAAAGAAAAAAGAAAGGAAAGAAATTGGTGCTCTGAATTACAGACTGAGCAGGAAGCCTCTGATCACGGCACTGATCCAGCACCTGCTCATTCACGCTTTTCCAGAAGCAGTGGTGCACAGGGCATGTGGGATTTTGTTCATAAATAATGAGACTTTTGGTAGCAGAATTCAAAATCTGACAGTGCAGCTGTAAGAATTTCTCTGCAGCTCCAGGTGTATACTCCCACTCGCCTACATTCTGTTTTGACGTCAAAATCAAAAGCCAAATATAATGAGAAAAATATGAAAATTTAAGTGCAGGATCCAGTCCTGCTTAAAAAGCATGTGCCATATCAGAGAAAACCAGTGGGATTCTTAAAAAAAATACTCAGAAATTTTAAAGCTATCAGGCTGTCTTATTTGCAAGAAAAAATTATAATGAAAAGTTTTGCATCCTCTTCATACCACTGCCCAAGGTCTTTTCTTCCAGCTAACAAAACAGCAGAGGCAGCAGCTCTTTTAGCTCTGTGAACACAAACACTCTTAAGTAAAACCACTTGCTATTTCATAACTTCTGAAGTCAGATGGTTGAAGGGGGAAAGATATGTTATCTCCTGGTTTCCCCACATGCAAGTGTAGTTCTGTGAGCGAATTATAACCTGCCAATCTATCCACAAAAGAACAATAGCAGAAAGCATTTCTCTTTCCACATTATTTATTATGAAACTGCCAAAGAGGACAAAAAAAAACAAACCAGCAAGCCTCTTTAGTCAGCTCTTCCTAATTAAATCTGTAACCCAGCACCAAATAAAAGCAATAATCTGTGCTTTGTGACCACAAAAAAACAATTGAAGAACAAAAAGGGCCAAGATTGTCATTTGGGTAAGAACTGACAGCAGAATTCCTGGTGCTCTGCTCCCCCTGCCTGGTGTGAAAGAAGGGAAATCACCTCTGTGTGCCATGGGTGATGCCCAGCCCACACTTTGCTCTAATGGAGCAAAGGTGACAAAGAGCAAAATCAATTCATGTTTTCCGCACTTGGACACTTAAAGGGGTGGACCTTCCACTTCTTCACATTGTTGCTCCTCATGCTATCCTTGTTACCTGACCTATCCAGTGACCTGAGGCAATGAAAGGAAAATGCCTCCAGCTGTTTCTTCTTCTCTTTCCTCTCTCCCTCTGGCCACAATGTTTGCACTTAGAGGTTTTGAATCGCTCAGTTTTTGAATCACTCAGGTAAATGCAAGTTCACTTGCTCAGGGAAAAGAATCATCTCCTCCTCAGCACTTCATGGTGCTCCAAACAGCTGCTCCTCATACACCAGTCAGGTTGATAAATCTCTGTTCCTACCTTTGTGCAGCACTTAAAAGGTTGAGCTGCACGCAGCCACCACTTCCTTCCCCTCCTTCTCAGGGTGAGTCACTGCTGAGATGAACAGCACAGGCTGATTTGGAGTGGATTGAGGTCTTCTTGCAGTTTTCAGCATGGTCTGACTGAGCTCTCAAACCCCTGAGGAAGAGTGGGGTGAGGAAGCTGCAAGGAGCTGTCGGTGTGCTGCTCACCATGAGCCCAGCAGAGAGAGGCAGGGATTTACTACAGCCACACTCAGGCCAAAAAATAACCAGGGAAGTCTTCAGCTGTGGGGGACTTGTTAAATGGCATATCTGAGAGAAGAGCATAAATCCACTTTCCTAGGAAAATAATAAAAGGCTGGAGAATGGTTGTCTGGGGGTGATCTCTTTGCACAGCTTCACCTTCACAGAGAGGCAGCCTGAGGAGAGACAGCAGCCCTGCACAGGCTGTGGTCAGTGCCCTGACTTTAGGATCCTCTCCTGCCCAAGGGCACTTGCCCATTCTGATATTGGACTCTGAAATGTTGGAGCACACTTTGTTTACTATGCCCAGCACTGTGCTGCACTTCTTCAGAGATAAATTCCTTTTTGGAGTTCTTTTTTCCCCTTCAGATTGGCAGTTCTGCTCCTCGTGCATCGCCACGCCCGATGTCTTCATCATTCTGCGTCCGCTCCCAAACTGATCAGAAATCCACAGATCTCCCATAACACAGCCCCTGACATCAGGCTGGAAATAATTCCCTCATCCAGGAAATAGCTGGGACACGCAGCTACCGACGGTTGCTGTGGAGAAGGACAGAGCTGCCCAGCTATTCAAGGTTTTCCAAGCTAAGTCACATGCAGCAGAAGGGGAAGACAGCGTTTCTCCTGCCAGCTTTTGAGCTGTGCTTAGCAGTCTTTATCCTTCCTGCTGCAGGACAAGAGGAGCACTGTGGATGCTTCCCGAGGCTCAGCCTGCCATCGAGGTGGCTCGTGCTGTAGGATGCCTCAAAGCTCTGTGGAGGCCATAATTTCCTATGTTTCTGCTACAAAACAGCGCTGTGATTTTGAGCTTTGGATGGATGAAGCATCAGAGCAAGTGGCAGACTTGGATCCGCTCTCGACGGGGCTGTATTGGAGCAATCAAAGCAGCGTGGACTCCATTCCTGAAGAACACACATGGCAACACCATCCCAGAACTGGAATTTTCCAATCGCCAGCTAAAATTAAGCCACGATGCCAAACCAAAGTGGTGTAACAAAAGAGAAGCAATAAAGGTGCATGAAACAAAGTCAAAATGAGAGAGGAAAATGGGAAAGAGAATGGGCAAATCCAGAGTGAAATGGTCAACACGTGTTTTGAGTCAAAGTAAAAAATGTTTTGCTGAAAGATTCGCCAAAACCAATACAGGTCTATGAAAGAATTCAGTTTTAATAAATCAATGTTTCTCAGCAAAAAGGGGATTTATGTTTTGAAAAATCCAACTACCTCTGTGTACAGAGCTCATCAAGTTCAGCTTTGTTGTGGGTATGAAAGCTAAAAACCTGAATACATTTTATTTAATGCATTTTTGGAGTGCAATTTGTTCTACAGGTGCTGTGGTATAAAAAGGCCCATCCAAAATTAGCTGAAGTCTGTGACAAGATTTCTACAAAATCCAGTGAATTAGGCCTGGAGAGACTGAGAGGCTGAAGTACAGGATTAAGTAAATCCCCTATAGCTCTCTGAAAGAATTAATCATTACATATGTATCTATTAAAAAGATACATTTTAAATTGTTAAAATGATACTTATAATTTTCTTAATGATGAAATGTTTTCATCTCTTACAAATTAGCATAAGTGTTCAGCAACAGCTGTTCTATTTTTTGGTTTTTGGGTTTTTTTGGTTGTTTTTTTTTTTTTAAATTTAAACATGTTAATGTAAGTCCTATATGTTAACAGCTGAAAAACTTTCCCTCTGATGATGGCCTTCAAGGAGCTGCAAGTACTTAATCATGTGTCTAACCTGAAACCTTTTTAGGCCCCATCAGATACATGATTAGGTATCTCTCAGAGGAAAAAAAAAAAAAAAAAAAAAAAAAAAAA
>NW_024515209.1:86887-176397 GCF_017590135.1 Pyrgilauda ruficollis
GAAAAGGAAAAAAAAAAAAAACCAGGTCTGGCAAAAGTCTTGGAAGTATGAAATGAAACACACAGATAATGTTTCAGAAACTTAGACCCATGTGGTTTTTGAAGAGTGAAAAGCACTTGTGATCAAAGGGGAGAAAGTTCCAGCGTTTTTAACAAGGCTTTTAGATTTTAAATCATGTATTATTAGTCTGGGCCACTCTTATTTTCATAAAGTCAAGACACTTCATACAATGTAATTTTGTACCCATAACACTGATGAAGTTAAAATCCTGAACTTAACTGTACTTTAAAAGTTGTCCAGGTTGGCTGCTCTACTGAAACTAGTGAATATCATTTTTAAATTGAATTTACTCCCTGTGTTTTTCATGTATTTCAATAAATATGATTCCTCTTTAAAAGCAAGCAAAATGCTCAAAATACGGATTGAGGTTTCTTCAAACCACAAATGAAAATTAACATTTTGAGACTTTCCAGCAGAGAAACTCATAATCACGGAACAGGAATGAGGAGACTGAGCAGGACGAAGAAGGAGATACCCCCTTTCTCCAATGCACAGTTTGTCTTTGTGAAGACTGGAACAGCTTGAATAAGCACAGAGGTGCTGTGGGTGTGACTGCATGTGCAGGTGAGGAGGGAGACACACCCATGAGGTGTGAGACACACCGTGAGAGCTGTGTTACACTGAGAGCCCAGGTCCTGGGCAGGACAGTTTTGTTGTCAGGCACTGTGTGATTTAAGATCTGTGCTGGGGTTGACATTGAGATCTTAATGTCAACCCCAGCACAGGCAGAGCAGGGGGACAACAGATTTTCTGGTGGACTGAAACTCTGAAACTGAGATAATGGGAAATTTAGGAAGAAACTTCCAGACAAAGGATGATTTTAAACAAAGGGATTAAATTCAAGCCTTCTGCTCTCATGAAGAGCCTTTTTTTTTTTTTTTTTTTTTTTAAATCCTCTCCCTTTTTCTGCCCCAAAGAAGGGACTGGCTCCAAGGCCCCAGTGGGAGACAGTGACTCACTCTAAAGCCACTGCACCAGGCAGCTGCTTGAGATGTGGAGGACCAAGATGCTGGGCAGGGAGTCTCATTACTCACCACTTGCATAAATCTTTTAGCAAAAGCAGTGAGGAGTCACAGCTGGTTCCTGTGAGATCCCCAGCACCTTCTGAGAGGGACAGAGAGCTTTCAGTAACTTCTGAAATTTGTGGCACCCTGAAGGAGGGTAGAGCATGACACCCCTGCATTTCCCTACACAAAGGCAGATGCATCTGACAAAACCTGAGTCCTCTAGCCAGCAGTGTTTAATTAATTCTGATATTCTGTTGTTTGTAATTAAAAGTGCTGGAGAGCTGTTCAGTCTCTACCAAATTGTTTTGGTTCTGTTTAGTCTTATTTTCTCTTGTAAAAACTTTGATAGTCCTGAACTGTCTATTCCTGGGTTGTGATGAAATATTTATTCTTTATATACCAAGGGCAAGACTTCTCAGGAAAACTCTTTATATTAAAAGCAACAACCCAATATCTACCAAGGTCACTTTTAGAACAAATGGTATGTTACCACAAACTGTGCTAACTAAAACTTCTGGAAAGAACATTGTAAAGGCACATCTTGCTTGAAAGCGGCAAAATTCACAAAAACAAACAGCAGGTTGGAATTTGTCCTAACTAAAGACTAGATTACAGGCAAAATGTTCAGTCCTTACTCCAGTCTTTTAGAGGGACTTATGAAAAACACCCTCATTAAAGTCTTTTTTATCCACAACACTTTAAATAGGTCATAAACAATTTGGAGTAGGAACAGAATAAGTGATATGAAAAAATGCTGCTCTGCAGATTAGAGCACAGACTCCTGAACTTAAGTCCTTTTTCCTGTAACCAGTTCCATTAGGACTATTTCCACATGCAAAGTTTTGGAACATCATACCCACAAACTATAAAGGAAAATTAAAACAACAAACCAACAGTGTCTGAGAACAGCCAGACCATAATGTTGCAGCAGATGTCGGGATTTGTTCTCAAAGAGTAAGATTTGCTCATAAATGGGTCTTCAGTGCCTGAGCTGGAAAGATCTGCAGCTGCAGTAAGTTCATTATCCACAAAAATGGGGACAGTACAAACTGCACATTTCAAGTAGTTCTGAGTTACAGTCACTGGACTGAGTCCAAAAAACCTAAATATTCATAATGACCAAGTTCTGAACTTTTAACTCAACACAAAGTTAATGTCAGTCATGCTATTTGTAATAAGGAACTTCCTTGGACAGAGAGGCCTGCAGGGAAATAGCTGAGCTGTCCAACCCCCCTGTGCTGAGGCTGCAAGCCTCAGGGAAGCAGAACATTCAGCTGGGATGCTGGTGAAACTTTTGGGACAACAGGAACCTATTCAAGGAGAGGTTGCACCATAACACAGCCAAGTGGCTGGCACTGAAGATAGATGAGCTTACAGGGCAATATCTGACCCCAAAAGAAGGCTGACAGGTGTGGAGAACATCTGGTTTAGATTGGTGAAGCCTACCATGTGAATGTGGCAAGTGCTTGAAGTGCCTGTGAAAATACCAGGAGGAAAACAAGCAGCAGTAAGAAAGGCAATTTAGACCACCCACTGGCCCATGAAACACTGAGTAATAAACAGAAAGAAAGTGATGAGACAACGTGCCTGGGATCCAGAGATAGCTCCCAAATTACTGGCATCTGAGAGACCTGAAAGTGGCCAGCCTTGTTCACAGCCCGTGAACAGCTTCTCTTGCTGCCATCATCAGACAGAGAATATCCACTGTTCACCTTTAGGACATTTATCACAGAACCACAGAATAGATGTGGTGGGAAAGGACCTCTGGAGATCATCTAGTCCAGCCCCCTGCCAAGGCAGAATCACCTGGAGGAGGTGACATGCCCAGGTGAGCTTTGAATGTGTGTCTTGTGTCCATTGACAAGATACAAAGATACCAAGGTGTGCTCAGGCACCAAAATACGGAGCACCCACAGCCTCACAGTCAAAACACTGCTCAGGCTGAAATCTTACCTTGAAACTCTGCCTGTCTTCACCTGCCAATGTTACTTTAAGACACTGACAATGTTAGTTTAAGACAACAATGTTTTAGTTTCTAAAAACAGCGTGCGCCACAAGAACCGACACAAAACACGCGATAAAGCACCCGCTTCTCGCGGCAAGCGTGCTGCAAACCACCACCCCAAAAAAGAAAAACAATAAATGCTTACGTTCATAGCAGTAGGCATCAAACTTGCTATCGGGGTAAGGGAAGCCTGTTTGGTTCTCATAGCGATACAGGGTTCTCACCCCAAGTAAACCCCCGCCGCACTGGGGCCGCGCCACGGAGGCCGGGTAGCGGACGCTGCCGTCCGCCAGCCACCCGTAGTCACACTGGTCAAAGCCGTTCCTCCAGGCCACGTAGAGGTTCCCCACGGAAGCCAGGACACCGCCTCGCTCCTCACACAGCTCCCTAGCTTCCTCGAAGGTGAACTTCTGGGGGGATGAGACGTGGACCACTTCATCTGCAGGAGGAAACAGAAAGGAAAAAAAAAAAAAAAAAAAGGAGCGAAGGTTGAGTAGCATGTTCCACCATCAATCAGTTCTAGAGTCCTGCAAGGTTGGGGATTTTTTCCCAGAACATGAGTGTTTTTTTCCTTAAAGAGAAAAATAATCAGATATCTGTAAACCAAATGTTCCAGGCCTGAGTTTGAAAGTTAAACTGCCACAAAGCATGAGCATTTATAAGCAAACTTTATGCCATGGCATACACTGTGGCTGGACAGTGAGTCCCTTCCTTGGTCTCTAGTAAGCCCTGAGGCTCCACTGTGACCCCGTTAGAGCAGAATTTGCAGCTCAACTGAGTTAATTAAATCCAGTCCATCACAACCATAAAGCATATCTTCTATCTCTGCAAGCCTCCTACCTGGCACTTTTAGGCATTGCTGGAATCTCGCTTCAAGCAATCAAACAACATGAAACATTCTTCACTGGCTGCTCCAGAGCAGCTTCTAATGTTGGATTTCCATCAGCCTTCCTCTTGTCCCATTTGGAAACAAAGGTGAGGAAATGCACAGGACATGTTGCATGCACAAAGCCCTCTTTGTGTGGAGAAGCTGAATTAGTCTACAATGTTGATAGCATAATTCAGCTTCCAAGGAATAACAGTTTGTAAGCAATAACCATCCAGTTGGACACTAAAACAAAGCAAACAGCACATCTAATATTTTGCTTCCAAGGTAAACCACCATTGTGCAGTTGTCTTGGTTGCCTCACTCACACAAACACTCTAAAGAAAAGTCAAGCCTCTCATGTTCATGTCCTGGGAATGAAGCAATAAACTGACCCTTTTCAAGTTTTTGCTTAGACTTCAGATGAAACCAGCCAGACCTAAAATGAGATGTACAAACCGGCAGGGCAAAATCAAAATATTTGTTGCAAGACAGCAATGCCTCCCTCAGCCACAGCAGGCCAGGACATAACAGCCACTGTTGCACGAAAACACTGCTTTTCCACGCCAGCCAATCTGTCTTACCCTTGCACAGGTCTGAAGGGAGCACAGAAAAATGCAGACAGAAACTACATCACCCCGAGCAGTTTCATTCACATCAATATTACGTTTGTTTGGGGCCTGAAAGGAATGCAAGTGTGAAAGGAGGCAAGGTGCCAGCCTTCTTTTTCCTCCTAGGTAGAGGCTCTGATTTGTTATTACAGCTGTAGCACCAATCCCATAGTGTAACTTGCTCTATGCACATTGTGTGTTGCTCCCAGCTTGGAGGTAGAGGGACAGATAAGGGAAGCAAAGAGCCATTCGTCCTCAGAATGGCTCATTCAGCTCTTCAGACCACACAGAAAATCAGCATTTTTTTCTGTTACATCCTTCTGCATCTGCCTGCCAGTTCTGCTGCCACGTCCTGCACAGAGTGATGGGTGCAGTTATCCCAAAGTCCTGTCCCAAAAGCAGCACCATGAAACAGGGGAGCAAAAAAAGGCCTCTCCAGAGCAGCCCTCTCTGCTCTGAGAACTGTTCAATGATCCTCTCACAGCAGCCATGATGTATATGAAAATTAGTAGTTAAAATGCAATTTAATTGCAATTATACAGCAGATATCATTCCAGCTAGATGAGTGAGAAAAGTGAAGAAGAACAATGAATTTGCGTGACTTCTGTTAACAAAAAAATAATTGCAGACAACCCCACAACACTTCTTATGAGATAAACTATAGAATGAGAATGGGTAAACAGTGCAAGATTACTAGGAAAGCAATTTTTCCATCAGGTGATTTGGATCACTAGCTCCAAATGGAGCTTGTACACCACATCATTAAAGTTAGTGCTATTTATTCCTCTGAGCTGTCATCTGCACTCAAGTTAAGACAGAGAAACTTAGTGAGGGGTTAAGTCTTGGTGTAAGATTTCAACATGCAGGGTTCTTCTTTAAGAGAGGTCACTTTGCAGAGAAATGACTTACCCAAGCTGCACTTTCTAGGCAGAAGTCTGCCTCAAATGTGCCTTGGAGTGTGCCTATGTCTGCAACAGTGATAATCCTGCACACTTAAAAGATGAGTGTCATGCCCCTCTCTGCACTGAATATATTCTACTGACCCCATATGGGCTTATTTTGTTCATCTGTTAAAATAAGCTGCTGTCAAAAAAACACCATCTTTGTCACAAAAAAAAAAACAAACCAAACCAACACAGTTTCAAAAAACAAAAAACAAAAAAACCACACATATTTAAGGAAAAACACATCTTAACCAAAACAATGCATTAAGTGAAATCCGAAGTATTTGACACCTAATTGGTATATTCAAGAATTTGTGACAATAACCTCACAAAGAAGGCAAAAAGGCAGCAGGGCAATCAGCAAAATTCTATCATATACCAAGTAAATGTGCATTTATTGCAGGAATGCTAGTGATAAGATAAACGGCAAAGATGTTAAAACATGTAATCTTGTAATTGCCTAGTTAGAGAGCATTTTTCTATGACTCCACAATTCTTATTTTTAAAAAATCGAGTAATGGGCAAAAGTCATATTGCAAATAGCAGCAAATTACTCTAGGAGCTATGACTCCTCAATTTGTCTCTCCAGTTTGAAAATAGATTAAAATTCTCTGTGATTAAATGTGCACTTAATGCTCTTAATAATTTTTGGGATGAAATGTGAACAACAAAGAAAGAGTTTAATAAAGGCCTTGCTTGATATATGAATCCAGAAACACTTGAAAGTTTGTTCTGCTTCTGCAAGCTTCTCAAACCGCCTTACAAAAAAAAGTTAAAATATGGGGTTTTTTCCTGGGGTTTCTTGATCTCCTTCAATTCTAACATGTGGCTGAAACATCCTGACTCCTTCAAAGAGAAAAAGGACTCAAGACTTGCACAGAATCTTCTTCTAAAAAGCAAGAAAAGTAATTCTGAAGTTAATGAAATGTATTTAATCCATGCAGTCTCTACAATTAACTCCCGTTTTTGAAAGCACAACAGCTTCCATATTTAACAGGAGGACAGATCCCACCACACTCTTACAGTGTTTTTATTAAGATGACTGGAAGCCCCTCAGTTTCCCAGCCCAAACCCTGAAAACAAGGAAATTAGAGAGGGAAAACTCATCTGCTCGACAAACAAATGACATAGCCACCAACACCAGGCAGGGCAAATTCAATTCTGTGTGTGTTAAACAGCCACATGCCCTGTTTTTATAGCTGGAGCACACTCTGTGTAACTCAGCAATACTATGCAGGTAAAGCCCAGGGCTTAGGCCAGCAGATGAAGAAAAACTGGTTCTGCAGTACCAGGGGGTGGGGTGGAGAACGTGACAGTGTTTAGGCTGCAGACAATAATGTAATGTGTGTTATTGCTGGCTCCTGTTCCAAACCAAGCCTCAGGCTGATGGAGCAGCCTCAGCGGTCACTGCACTCCAAGAATCCCCAGGATTTTCCTCTTACATGTGTTTGTTTTGCTTGGTCAAAAGAGATACCTGATGAAAGTCAGGCTTTTTCCATCTCTTTACAAAATATTGGGGCAGATAAAGAAGTCAGATTTTTCTCTTGAAGACAAAAGCTGGCTCACCTGCAATCCCTGAGGAAAAAGTTTAAGTTCTACAAGAATCAGTGCTACAAATCTTATCAGCTGAAAGTTTCATTGCTTTGATTCACTTTCTCAGGAGATGTCTGGGTGAGCTGGGCACACTGGTAGACGTGAATGTCATGAATCACACAACTTAAAAGCAAGGTGGGAAGAAGGGCAGGCTAGAACCAGGGGTCAACACACAACCTGTGTTGACTAAGGTAGCGGTGCTGGGTTGGTGTTTGGACCTAATGATCTCAAAATTCTTCTTACCCAGCCTCAGTGATTCTGTGATTCTGTAATCATTACTGTGCCATCTGAAATTTGGTGCTCACAAGCTTTATCATGTGGTCAGGCGCTCCGATTCTACAACCTTCACAGTCATCCAAAGCCAGGTGTTACAAAATGCATATTAATTATATGAAAAGTTAATCATTCCCATAGAAGGAAATGCTTTCCCCCTAAGAATTTGGGGGCTCCCTTTTTTTTTTTTTTTTTTTTTTTTTTTTCTTTTTTTTTTAGCATAATGTGCCTGTGGTGAACTCCAGACCTATTCATTTGTTTCTGAGAGTTGGAACCACCAAGTTAATCAAGCAGAGATGTCCTCTGGGAGTGTTAGAGCTCCTGGGTTCTGTGACTACAGCTGCAGATCAGGGTAGCTTGGGTCAGAGACAAAAGCTGGATAAGAGTGGCAAAATGCCTTTTTTTCTGATGCTATAAAGAGCATTCCAAGGGCATTTTCTCACCTGCACCTGTAACCTGTGGTTACTGCTCCTCACCTGGACGCAGCCAGCTGGTCAAAACCCACGCAGTCATGAGGCACTGCCATCACAACTTTCAGAAATGTGGAATCTCTTCAAAACTTCATTCCTAGGACATGGTCAAGTGTACAAAGAAGCAGGAGTATCATGACCACTTTGAGGACTAAAACATTTACGCTTGTGCCTTCAGGACCAAGAACATCCTCATCTCCTTCCTCTCTTTCTGTGCTGCTCAGGGCTGGTTCTCTGACACACAAGGGTAATAAAGAGGTGTCCTTAACAAAGTCACTAATTACCAAAACCACTCTGCAGGGCTGGAAAACCACAAGCATCTAAGCAGCTTGGTTCAACTTTAAAGCAGAAGGCTGGACAAGATGAAGAAGTCATTTTCTCTTGCACGTCAGAACAAGTCAGTTGATTCCTTCTGATGCACAGCAGCAATGATTTAACTAAACTTTCCTGAATGTCTTGAGTCTATTCTGTGCAGACCCCTTGGCTGAACAGGAATCCTCTTGAGAACTTAACCCTGCATGACATCACACAATCCAAGGCTGGATAAGTGTCCAGTTTAATGGAAAGGCTCATAATTCTGCCACAGGCCCTGAACTAGAGAAAAAAAACATTATTTTCTCTGTGTCCTAGCTGTGAAACCTAATCTAGTTGCTCCAGAATCAGAATAGACCCTAGAGAAGATCTTTAGCTGCCCAAAACACAGAAGAAACTTCTCACCTGAGGCCACAATTTAGACTAAGACTCCTTCAATTATGACTATCATTCTCACAGAAATTTCCATGACAACAGCAAAACCGCATGAGAGTAGGTGGAAAATATTCCAAGGACATCTGGTTTTGGTTTTTATCCTTCTTCCCTGCGCTCACTGTGGGGGGGAGGTGGTTCATGGAAGGAGGGCTGTACAATCTTCCCCACAGACACCCCAAAAATAACTCTGCTAGCGTGAGGGCCCCATCTGCACATGAGGGGGGCTTGTCAGGCATACATGGGCTCCGATGGGTTCTGGCCAGGAGACAATCCTGTTGGGGTGGTTTGTGCTTTGGCTCAGCACAAACTCACTCCACCACTGGGCTTTGGTGGTGGCTCTATCTCCACCTCTGACACCACAGCGCTGCCAAAGCAACCACACGCTGCTGGTCTGAAGAATTCAAACTCTTCCTCACCCACCACCCATCTCCATCCAAGGGATTACACCACAGGAGACACCCCTTCGGCTGGTGCTGTTAAGGGATCCTCACCCAAACCTTTGCAGCTCAGTCACTTTAAAGTCTTTACTCATAAACTGCTTCCTGCAGCTAAAAGTACCCAAATGTTTCTGTTAGTGCTTGGTACACTGAAATAAGTGATGAAATATGAGGAATGTAAAACAGTTTGTAATAAAACACCATGCCTAGTACCTTTTTAATGATACTTTGACTCCAGGTTCTCATTTTTATCTCCAGGAGCTCAGAAATTTTCAATCCTTCCCACAGTTATTCTTCTGACTATTGCAGCACAACTCATACTATTTAAATTAGAATTGTGCAGTCTTTAATCTTTCTGGCTTTCCTCAGAACAAGGAAATGGCAAGAGTTAGCCTAGATAACTGGTTTCAATTTAAGCTAATAGTTTGTGATTTAAGGAGAAATCCATGTCTCTGGCTAACTTCCTGATTCCACACAGCCAAAAAGGAATAAAATCGAGATGGAGTTGCTCCTACAAATCCTCAGTGCAAATACCCAAATTAGTACTGCAAATTCAATGCACATTTATTTTAAAATGTATTGCAAGAATTCCCACCACCATTTATGGCCTTCTGGGGTAACACACCAACAGCAGCCAACAGACCAATAAGTGTTCAATGACTTCCATGGTGACACCCTCATTATAGCCCAAATTTTGACATCATTAATCAGGCTTGTGCCATGAATAGTCATTCCACTGACACAGACCCTCCAAATAAGGACCTCTTTAGTGCAAGCAAGTCTAATAGATTTGGCATTGAAGCAGGGCAGGGTACACAGATATGAGCTTTAAAATTCACATGGAAAAAGCTGTATTTAAGCACACCCTAAGTGCCATGGATTCATTTTGCTATAAATTAAGCTAAAGATCACACCTTGCAGGATCAACCTTTGCTGAACAGGGCCATCAGAAATCTGGCACAATTTTAGCTCTTAACCTGTAAGTTCTCTACCAACACAGCAATCTAGTTTAGTTCAACTTTCCAATAACCCCACTGACATTCTAAATTTCCATCTTCTGTGGGTGAATTGCTCTGAAGTATAAACTCACAGATGCTGTGTATCTTCTAACAAGCTCCTCCTCACTCGAAATTAACCTCTGTCCTGACAGAAACTGCTCCTGTTACACAGACAAAGCCACCTTGGCTCCTCAGCCCCACCTGGAAAAGGGAGTCTGGCTCAGAGGCTCAAGTTTCTGTGAAGGCACTGAGGAATGGTTTATCCTGCACTACACTGGGATGTGGCATGGTCTCTTTTCCTCAGCATGTGCAGAGTAATCATCAAAACAGAGTAATTTAACTCATCCAAACAGAGTGATTTAACTCCTCTGCATGTCAGCAGAACCCACCTACACTGTTTCTATGCCCTACACCTATAAACTCCTCCTGGAGGTCGTAGAAGTTGTTGTCACACTCCTGATCATTTAAAAACTTCTGAGAGAATGAGAAAATAATAAAATCTCTCTCACAGACACACAAAAACCAACAAACAAGAAACCAACCAACCAAAAATACCCAAACCGAAATAAAACAAACAAAACAAACAAAAGGCCCATAGAAGGAAATGCAATTAAAAAAAAAAACCCAAAAAACAAAAACCAAACCAACAAAACAAAAAAAACAAAAACCAAAACCCAAAAAAAAAAACTCCAAAAAAACCTCTGGAAAGCAAAAACATAGCCAAGTAAAAAACTTTCCAATGCCTTTTCATTTTAGTTCCTCTTTAATAGTTTTGTTTGAGGAGAAGAAACGCTATCTCACACTAAGAATTTGGGAGACCAAAAATACCCAAACCGAAATAAAACAAACAAAACAAACAAAAGGAACCCAAACCAAACAAACAAAAAAACCCCCAAAAACAACAAAAGGGAAAAGTTGGGGAGTGTCTTTGGCTAGCTATTATAATAATCTGACATTAAACTTGTTCAATATAATGAATGCAATATAATGAACCAAATCTCTACAATATTGTGCTCTAGTTTATATATTTGTTAAAATCTGGATGTTTTCATATACAAGAAGATCATGTCACCACAGTCCAGCTGACAGGCCACAACAGTGAGACAGAAGTGTAGATGCATCCCAAGAGGGAAACCAGGTCATAAATCTTGGCAAATTACATTTTAAAACAAAGAACCAATTAATGTCCATGAGAAATTGAGGACCTGTGCATTTTCATCCATGAGGACTGCAAAGTCACTGCAGCTTCTTTGAACCACACACCAGTCTCGTTCCAGGTTGTTCCAAGCAGAGACCATCAGACTCAGTGAAAAATGCTTCAGTTTTGACCTAAGCTCTGTTTTTGAAAGTTTAGTGATAAATTTTGACCCTGAGAAACTGCTGGCTCACATGCACCCAGGACAATCTGCTCTGTATTAGTTACACTTCTCTGTTCTTGAACAGGGAAAAGAGCAAGAGATTGTTCTTCACCCAGGAATGATACATTTTGTTTTTGACTAAACCTTCTTTTTTAGGCTAGGAAAGACACAAACTGAAATAAAAAGCATTGATTTAGAGGAGATTCAGAATCCAATCCCATCAAGTACTGATGGAGGATCAAATGTCATCAGTTGTAGACGTTCACAGGTGCTGCTCACTGACAGATGTAAATGGGACATAACTAAAATTAAGACAATGAAATGCACTACGAAAATTCTGTCACTTAATTTTCAAGTTCAAGTTACAAATTCTCAAGCATATATATTTTCTGAAGGCTTTGCAACAACCTGTGTTGCTTGTATTGCATAAATCTCCAAGGTGTCTAGGACAGATTTTCAGCTACTAGAAATAAAACACTTACTGATTTCAATAACTAAAATCTCTGTAAGTCACCAGCAGGAGAAAAATTTGCATGACCTAATCTAAAACAGATTAGAAACAAACACTGAGCGCCTGCATTTTGCAATTACTTTTAAAAAATATATGTACACCTACAAAGGGAGGCTTGCTCAGAGCCAAGGCTAATTTATTGTTCTGCTTGCTGACTTTAAGAGCACTAAATTAAATGTGTAACAGCCAAGGACCATCCCTGAGGATGTTTAGTTAGGAATTATCAGGGGATTTTTCAGAAAAGAACTGTGGAACTGGCACGGAATAAAAAACTGTCAAACAGACAGCATTGTGACACACTCAGGCCACTGTAGTAAGTGGAAAATAGACTTTAGTCCTGGTTGCAAAGTATCTCTGTAATAATTTTACTAAACTAGGCCCAGAAACTACAAAGTTTTTTGTGATTTGTTTCTATCTGAATCTGAGATGACCCATTATTAAAAAGATACTATTAAACATAGATGGCAATTCAAGAGCTGTCTAATTTTATGCCATGGACACATAAAAAGACTTAATTACATACTTTATGAACTGTAATACAGTTAGCACATATACTACATCTATCTTTGTATATACTTATATGTAGCATACATAGTTTCTCAAACATTAAATACATTTCTTTGAAAATACTTTTATATAACTTTCAAAAAATAAGACTGCTATTGACTTGCTACAACAGCAACTTCTGTGAGATCTACTGCACCAACTATAGGCAGCTTGAACCCTCTCTGTGGACTCCACACTGGCCTTTAATTAGGACCTACAAGACTACAAAATGTAGGTTCCCTCCATTTGGCAATTCCCTTCAGATCCAGAGCAGCCAAAACCTATTTTAAATGGAATTTTCTCCCTCTCTGCTCTTCCACATCAGGCTCCCCAGTCACTTTTTAAGCCTTGCAGTGCACTTCCAGGCTTTGCAGACCCATCTCACCTTCCATGTGCTCCACGTAGCAGTAAACATCGTAAGTCTCGTTAGGGAAGCGGCGCCCGTATGTCCTGACTCCTTTCTTTCCCATCTTATCTCCAAAGCAGCCAACTCTTGGATGTCTGATTGGATACCTGGAAATGCAGAAAATTTATCATTATGACTCTTAGGATTTCATCTTGTATATTTTTCAAATACTGTACGACTTTAGGGTATAACTTTAAAGTCCAAATAGAGTGTTAGTTCCTGTGAGGGTTCTTCACATTTGGGTCAGACAACACAATCCCTCTGGGCCTGAAACTCCAGGGCACCCTACAGCCACAGGCCCTGAAAGTATAAACAGAAGTGAACTGGGGGGAGCAAACTGGGGGGAAATGACTTCATTACCTGAAGCTGGAACTGGAGGATTAACCCCTGAAATGTAAATGGACTGAACTTATAATTGTGGGAAAAGTTCATGACCATTGTCCACCTTGGGTGCACCCTCTGGGAGGCTCCTGACTGCCCAAGCTGCACCTATTGAAGGCCTTTAATAAATGCCCCCTTTATTCTATTAATCTTATCCAGCCTTTGTTCCAGGCAGCCACTCCAAGGCATCAATTATGTCAAAACAACAGTTTAGGTCTGCACAGGCCAGGCACACAAATATCGGGTAAAAAGGTGAAGGGGCATTTTAAAAGCCTCACCTGACAGTCTGGTCAGACACCCATCCAGCATCACACTGCTCAAAGCCATCCTCGTAGGCTGCTTTCAGCTGCTCTGGGCTGGCCATGACGGCGCCGTTGTCCCGGCAGGTCTGGTGAGCCTGTGTGAAATTCAGGGTGTACCTGCTTGTGGCAGCCCGGTAGTGAAACACAACACCTGGAAGGCAAAAAAAAAAAAACAAAAACCCATCAGTGGCACATTTTGGGTTGTTTCTGAAGCCATGACCACTCTATAACCCAAAAACCCCATCAGTGGCGCATTTTGGGTTGTTTCTGCAGCCATCACCACTCCAAAACCCAAAAATCCCCTGGCACTGGTACTTTTTGGGTTGTTTCTGAAGCCATCACCACCCTATAACCCAAAAACCCCATCAGTGGCGCATTTTGGGTTGTTTCTGCAGCCATCACCACTCCAAAACCCAAAAATCCCCTGGCACTGGTACTTTTTGGGTTGTTTCTGAAGCCATCACCACCCTATAACCCAAAAACCCCATCAGTAGCACATTTTAGGTTGTTCTGCAGCCATCACCACTCTGAAACCCAAAAATCCCCTGGCATTGGCACTTTTTGGGTTGTTTCCACAACCATCACCACTCTGTAACCCAAAAACCCCTGTTAGTGGCACCTTTTGTGTAGTTTCTGAAGCCACCACCACTCTATAACCCAAAAACCCCATCAGTGGCACATTTTAGATTGTTTCCGCAGCCATCACCACTCTGTAACCCAAAATCCCCAGTTAGTGGCACATTTTGGGTTGTTTCTGCAGCCATCACCACTCCAAACCCAAAAAATCCCCAGTTAGTGGCACATTTTGGGTTGTTTCTGCAGCCATCACCACTTCAAAACCCAAAAATCCCCTGGCACTGGCACTTTTTGGGTTGATTCTGCAGCCATCACCTCACCTAGGTGTTGTCACAATGCTGAAAACAGGTGGGCAGAATGAAAAATAGTACAAAAAGTTGAGATATTACGGTATAAATTATGTTCCCCCTCTAGTGGCTGCTACCAGCAATGACAAAATACCCCCAAAAATCTTTTTTTGAAGCAGATTTTCTAAGCAGTGATGGGCCTGGTGTCTCTTTCTACACATCAAAGATCACTACAAATATATAATTTATCACTATATGATTTTGGTCAATTTTCCATAGCCATATTTTCTTGCACACTCCACAAAAAGTACAAACAAAACAAAGCATGATTTTCTTTGGGATTTTTCCGGTTCTGAAAAGGACCTTGACAATTTCAGCAGCTTCTGGAGCATGTCAGACCTTTGGAGAGGGATGCCTGGTGTGACAATGGTTTTGTTTAAAGCAGGATCTGTCTGGAAGCCACATTTTGTTTTCTACACACACACAATTCCCACTGAATCTGACAACAGCTAGAACAAACCATAAAGGGCACTGAAGTGGCATCCCACCTTACAAAATCATTTCCCCTTATTGCCACTGTCTTTTACAAAGGCATGCCCCTTGCAATACCTAATTGCACTCTAAAATCCTCAGAAGCGTTTCAACACCATAAAATGTGCAGAGAATGGAAACAAAACAAAACAAAACAAGCCCCAAAACCATTAAATGTTCCTTTTCTCTGATGGTTTTACTGGAGTACTTCATGATGAGGAAACAGCATACTGTAATATAGTTTGGGAAAATAGTAATATTGTAGCAATAAGTAATTTTACAAGTCTTTGCTATTAGAGCATTGTTGAAAGATAAAGAAAATCTGCTAGCTCACAAGCAAATAGAAATACAGGTCACTTAGCAAATTGTTGATGCAAGAATTTCCAGTGTATTTAGAAATCTTTTTCTCATGAAGACAAAGCCTTGCCAGTCATTAAAAATCTCCATATGGCCATTTTCCTTCTTGTCATGATTCACTAAGAAATTAATACAGAAAATATTATCTGAAAACTACTCAGCCATCAGACATCCTTTTTTTTTTTTTTTTTTTTAGCAAAGCCACTCGCAGAGAAACAGGAAATAAAAGTGGAAAGGCTGGGAATCCCCATATTTCATCATTTAATAGGGAGTCACACACCAGCTGCAGCCACTAACTGGAAGCTTGCAGACCACCAGCATCCCCATAAAATGCCTTTCAGAGCTGACAAAACCTATCACAAACAGCTTCTTCCAAGCAACAGGGTAATTTCAGCTCCAAATGGATCCAAGTGTTGTTTGGCAACAGTGACAAGTGAAGAATACACCCCGGGAAATTATGTCTGTGTTTGTATCATTACATTAAACTTTCCAGGTGCCTGAAATTCAGTCATTAAGGGTGTTAAATTGTTAGGTTATTTCACTGCATTATTTGGCTCAGGCCCCACAACACCGTTCCAAACAATTTCTGGGCAGATTTCAAGAACAAGCAGAGAACAGGGACAGCTTCCAAAGGGCATCTTCATCCTGTGCTGGGAGCCAAAGGAGTGCTTTGTGGGGATGGGGGACACCCTGTTCCCCACAGCCTCACACCCCAGCACACAGAGTTAGCCAACATCAGCATTTAAACCTTAAAATCACAAAAAAATATTATCTGAAGATTTATATATATATATATTTTTAGCATGCGGTATGCATAAAAATATTGATTTTAATATATTTGGAATTTAGCAGCAGTGGTTGAAACTGTGAGCAGAACACCTGCTGGTATAAATGAGGATTGCTCTATTATTAGTACAGTAGTAAATAAAGACAGGATTTCAGGAGGCCTGCTTGGTGTTCTGGATCTGAAATTTAAAAATGGGCAACTTTTACAGAGCACCCAACAGAAGCAGATAAAATATTTACCCTATTTCACAACTGTGAACCCATAATAAGAGTCACAACCTGTGCATCTGGCTAGTCTATTTGTTGTTTTTTAACATATACAAACATTTTAAAACTTTCTTTCTTATAACATTGGCATTTCTGCAATAAAGCATATTTGATGCTGAGTCATAAATGTCCAATTACATGAAGCAATTTGTTAATTCAGTTTGTTGCTTTAATCCTAATTAAAATGTATTTTGTGTGAATTTGGAATAATTGTCTTTTTTATAATTGTTTTTCAAAATTGCTTAAGTGACAGTATAAGACTTCAAACTCGGCACAGGAGTTTCTGTTTCTCAGTGCAGCCACCAACAGGTTTGCTACCTTAGAGGGGATGGCAACATATATCCTAAAGCTGTATATTTTTTTTTTAAGCTTCCTGCTGCTTAAACATATGAGTTCATTTTCCACAACGAGCTACTTCACCTCTCATTCCTTCCTTTTTTTTTCCATGTTGGAAGCACCACTGCCCTTCCTACCCTGACAGAGCCGGCGTGACACCTGAACAAGGCAGGACCAAAGAGTTAAAATCCCAGCCAATTTAAAGTGGATTTCGCCGAGGCAAAGAAGAGCCTTTGGTCATTTGTAAATCCTGGAAAGGAACTCGGGGAATGCTTTGTTCTCCTCGCCCTGATCCACAAGGTAAACTTCACCTATTCTCAGAGCTGGAGGCTCCTCCATTTCCAGCGAGGAGCTGATGGACATGAAAGAGCCTCCGAGATGAATGGGAAGGAGGACTCACTATGCATAAGCCTGTGCAACAGCTGCAATAATTAGAAGACCCCTGGGGCTAAGAAGATTAAAGTGCAGGACTTTCATTGTTTCAGTTAGACAGAGAGAGGGGGGAAACCCATTGTCCCGGTCTTTGCACTTTAAAACATTTGTAAAGGATTTTTTTCCCCCCCTTTGTCTATTTCCTCCCCGAAAGAAAAGGCAAGAAAGGAGTTGTCCTTGGAACAAATAAAGCAACTGGAAAACAGACTACAGCGGTATAATGTTGTCACTGAACATCTGGCAAACAAAGTCAGTGTAATTACAGGAAGGAGTAGCAGCAAGAAAGAGCACTCACAGGAAAGCAATTTGTAGCATCTAAAATTCACTTCTGTCAGAGCAAGGGTGAACGTCTTTTCTCGTTTATCTCATGTCTGAGACCAGAAAATAAAAATGTGAAGCATTTAATCTTTAACAGACAAGGGTTTTCCATGGGTAAGAGCCCGGTTCCGTGGTTACACCCCTTTGGGTTGCAGCTTTATTGTGTATCATGCATCAGAACCCTGTGGAACTGCAGGGGAAGCTAGTTTATTAGCTTCTGGTATGGCTAATAAATTATAGTTCACTTTCACTAGTGAGCTCACGCTGCTGCCTCATGCAGGGTTGGATGTGGCAGCAAAAACCCTGAACCTAAGAAGCTGCCTCACACAGCAAATACCTAAAGGGAAAAGATTGTGATGGCAGCGCTTGTTATCCTGTTAATTTTTGTCTTCAGACCTTGGACACTGTGTTGCAGACCCCTGAAATAACCCCCAGCGCAGCGCCAGAGCTACCACACAGTTCAGATCACAGCTCACATCCTCCCTGGGCTTAATGCAGAAGGCAATTTACGTTACAAATACACCC
The DNA here is from genome assembly GCF_017590135.1 of Pyrgilauda ruficollis. Classification (NCBI taxonomy): domain Eukaryota; kingdom Metazoa; phylum Chordata; class Aves; order Passeriformes; family Passeridae; genus Pyrgilauda; species Pyrgilauda ruficollis. Next base: position 104,817 of record NW_024515209.1, read on the forward strand.
CAAAAACACGGGTTACAGGGCTGAGCGCTGTATGAAAGGAGGGAATAGGGCAGCATTTTCAGTCCTCTGCATGAACAATTCGTTTGTGCGACTCTCTCTAGACTTTGCACTCATCTTCTGACGCCTGTCTTGGGCTTTGGCAACCTGAGAAGCAGAGGCTCGCCTTGCCAAACGCCTCAGGGAGCTCACGGTGGAGAGGGAAAGTGCCTTCCCCCTGCCCTGCCAGGGCTCTCCAGGGACAGGCACCAGGATGTTTGTGCCCATCCCCACAGCACACAGGTGGAGGGGCACAGGGACCCTCCAACAGCTCCAGATAATGAGAGAAAGGATCAGTGTCGAACTTCGCTGTGGTTTTAGCCTTTATTTCTCTCCCACCACAGCTCCTGCATCCAGAGCCACCCCAGCCTGTCCAACCAGAGGCTGCCATGCTCCCAAACTCTACAAGAGAAACACAGCAGCTTGGCCAGAACATTTCCTTCCCTCTTCCTGGCACGCCTTGCATGTAGATCCTGGGTCTTTACCACTCAGAAATAAATTTTCCTTTGCCATCCTTTGATGGCCCATACCGACTGTGTTTTTCCCTTGTCAGGAAGATTCCTCGGGATCCATTAGGCAGGAGAATAAAAAACCAGCTGGAAAATGCAGCAGCCCATGATAATTTACACGGAAGTTCAACATCAAGAGGTGGTAAGGTTTCAAGACAGGTAAGTCTGAAAGATTAGGTAAAAGCACCTCTTCAAATGCCTACTTAAGAGATAAAGAAGGGGATTTCTGCTGCAGAGAGAATAGATCAATTAGGTTGTCAGCACACAATCTCTCAGTGGCAGGGTTCCCACATCAGAAACAACTTTCATTTATTATCATTATAATGCTTGCAGGAAAGACAAGTTTGCATAAAAATGAAAATGTGAATTACCATCTACTGCTGCCTCCCTAATTCTTGTTTCTTTCCATTAAAAAGATCAGTATCTTAAGCCTGGGATTGTCTTTACAGGCTTTAAAAAGAAAATACACCAAAAAAAAATTGGGGGGGGGGGGGGAAGAAGTCTTTCAGATTTGCAGTAGAATCAAACAGAAACTGAGAGAAAATGAGGCCCATGAAAAGAGTGAATTCCCAAAATATCAGTTAGAAAAGAATAAAGTGTTCTCACTTTTGGCAGAAAAATATTCACTGAGGAGCTATAACAAAAGAGTAAGTAAACTAGAAGGATCCCATTTGCCACTTTGATCCCTTTAAATCCAATCATCTCCAAGGAGGGGAACAAAAAATCAGCTCAAACGAGTGGTTTGTTCTGACTTCTTAATATCGAATACGTTGAGTGATACATGTTCCTCTTAATTGCCCAGTATCATAGCACCACACAAAACAAGTATTTCACTGAATATTCAGAAATTTCCCAGAATGAAAAGTACTGTGTCATTTCATTTCTAGGTCAGATTTTTACAAGGTAGCTCAAAGGTATTTTATAAAAGTGGGCTTCATTACAACTAGAAAGAAGGAATAAATGTGGACACAGAGAGGTGCAGCAATACTTTTTTTAAAATCCTTCCTGGAATTCAACTCACCCAGGGTAGCTTTGCCTAAAGGTTACAAGTTGAGTCTAAAAGAGTAATCTATAAATCTCCCTAACTGGTGACCAGGGATATTTAATGCAGAGAGCTTACCTCACCCAGGAATATCCAAAACTTGAGAAGCCAAGGACTCCCAGTGTGAGGCAGTTTGAATTGTGGGCTTACTAACAGCAAGAAAGGTTAGAAGAAAAGCAAAAAACACTGCAGAGAGATGAAATTACAGAATCTTACAAAGGAAGAGTTGCTCCTGAGACAAAGGGAAAAATTTGGAGGAATGTGCACAGCAGGCAGAGAAGAAAACACGTGGAAGTGAAAATGAGTATGAATGACTTGTTCTGCATATCCAGGACTGGACTTGGATGATCCTAGTGGGTCCCTTCCAACTCCAAATATTCTAAGATTCTTCATTCCTCTCCTTGTGAGAAACTGAAGCACCTAACACTGCCATGCTGTTAGATCCATTTTGAACACAAAATATCCCTGTCTGGGAAGTCAGTGTAATTATAGCAGCAACCAGGGTGTCAGGAAAGCATTCTCCATGATTAATAACAGGAAAGGGGGTATCCAGTGTGAGGAAAGTGCCCTTCCAGTGATCCTGCAGAGCTGCCTGCCCCAAGGGCAGCCCTTCAGGCCGGAATAATGAGTAAGGCAGGCACCTGGCTGCCACAAACTTCCTTTGTGGGCTAAAATTGTTTCCCTCCTCCCTCTTACACCCTCACCAAGTGCAAAACGCAAAACAGTAACCCTGATCTCAGGGGTGAAGTGCGGAGAGCACCCGGCCCCTGTGGATGGGTGCTCTCTGCTGGGTTTGGACTCAAGGCTCAGCAGGTAACGTGGAGATTTGCAATGCCAAAGGAAAACTGGATCAAGTAACCCAACGTGTCATGCTCCTCCTACACTCAGCCGTGACTTTCCCAGATCCCCAGGGCCGTGCACACGGAGCCACCCCAGCCAGAACACAGCTGCTCACTTCCCTAGAATTAAACGAGCCAATTCAGGTTTTTTGATCTAAGATGAGACATTTAAACAGATACTCAGATCAAAATATTTGATCTCTGTTTGATGCGCACACAGCCAAGCACTGCTCAGCAGACAAAAGATCCCAGGTGAACTCACAGGGTCTTGATGATGTCTCTGAGACAGAATCATGAAATGGTTTGGGATGGAAGGAACCTTAAAGATCATCTATTTCCAAATATAAGCAGCTATTGATACCCAAGTAGCTGGCATCGTTAATTCCTACAACCAAGGCAAAGGAAGGCCAGAGAATTACATCAATTTCCAAGATCCTGTCATTATTTAGAAAACTTTCACCTGTCAAAAAATGATGTAGCAGAAATACACACTGCAGAGACAAAGGCAATGTGTGTGATGATATGTGTCTTCCCAGTGAATGATAACTAAGATAACCAGCTGTGGTTAAGTCATGGCTTAACCAGGAGTCCACCCATGGATAATAAAAATCTACAGACATTCAAAAAACAAATGGGAAAAACCAAAGCCATACTGTTCAGGATAGAATAACAAAAGTCTCTGTGTGGATAATTCCATGGGTGACATGTCTCTGACAGCAACAGGGTTGAGTGTTTCAGTTTGCTCTTTGATATCAGCTGCTTTCATTGGAATAGGACTCTGGGACAGCCAGATCTTTTGTCTGAACAGTTTGTTGCTAATAACATATGAATCTGACTTCAGAAGTTCATTTGGCATCTAAACCAGCAAATTAACTGGATATTTGCACACAAGTTATCAAATTTGTCTGTTGTGATAGCTAAACAGAAAAAAAAAATAGGTTCACAGTTACAACTTTTGTACAGTCTTGGGCTTGAGACCCAGCGAAAATAAATAATTAGGCATTAGAAGTTCTACTTTCAATGACTAATATTCACTATTCAGCTTAACCTGGGGAAATCTGTATGCTACTGAGAAAATTATGCTTCCTCAGAAATCCCACTTTTCGTTCACAATACATTCCATCACTGGTAAAATACATTCGTTTGATGCACAGTGTGTTCAATAGCAGTTTTGTATTCCCAGCATACCTAAAGGAGAGAAATGGCAATTACAGTAATTTTATTCAAGTTATCTTTCCCAGCTATCTATTACACTACAAAGGTTAATTTGAAAAACAAGCAGGCCAGCTGTCTAATCTTATCTTCCTGGCTTCATTGATGTTGCATTATGCTTTTTGCTTGAAAGTTTCAAATTAGGTAATGTCCATAAAACAAATAGAAACCCTGAAAATACCTAGAACAAAAGTTCTGAATTGGTTTAAAAATACCCAAAGAAGCATAAAAAAATACCCCAAACTATAAATTCATCATAATGGCAAAAGTGAAATTACACCTGCTTCAGTAGAACTCTCCCAAAAAGTTTTGGCCTACTTAATTTGAGCATAAAATCAGAAGAATAAAAAAAACTGTTGATAATTTTACCAGAGCTTCAGCAGCCCCAGCTCCACCCAGGAGAGCTGACCAAAGCACAGTGCTGAACCAGGCTATCCCTCAGCTCTGGAATTAGCTCAGTTAACATGGAAATATCTCCCTGCACCCCAATCAGGACAGGATGAACAAAGGGGGAGAACAGTCTCCTCAAATGGTGTCACTCTGGGGTGCAGGTTCAAAAAGAAACAGCAGAGATAATTTGTGTTTGGGACTAATGGGTTTTTTTTTGGTTTATTAATAAAAGCTGAAATCACAAGAAACCATAAAGAATAGAGCAGAAGATTTGAGCAGCAACATTCACATGAAGTTCTTATGAGTCTAATAAATGCCATTTGTTTACATAATGGAGAAAACTGAGAATGAATGGCACAAATGACGGTCTAGCAAACCAATTTTCCACTTGGATCAAGACTTAGCTTTTTTCCTCTCCTGAAATTCTGACACTAAAGCAGTCATGGAAAAGAACAGTTGCAGAAAGAAAATGGAGCCTGTGAAGTTTTCACTGAGGTAAAATCATAAATCTAATCAGATCAACACTTTGCAGTGTTTTTACAGGAGCAGCAACTACAAAAGCTACAGTATCACCATAAATCATCTGATATTTTATTGTCATAAACATCTGCAGCTCCTGGATATAGATATGTAGTCAAGGGAGCACTTGAAAAAGGGTAAGGAATGCCAGGTACACTCATTATGAAAAGTAATGTTCAAACCAGGATTTCTTTTGCTTTTGTCATCAGGACCTAACAGTTTATGAAGTTATGCAGACATTAATGGCTACACTGATTTATTGTATTTCCAAATTAAGGCCACACCTTCAAATCCTTCTGTTGAATCAACGCCAACAGACTGTTCATATTAGGTTAGGCAGATTGGAAGAACAATACAGTATTAAGCTCACCAAAAAAGCCCTAGACAAAGCCATGATTTCCAGCAGCAGATATTAATGTTTGTTTTGCGATTCATTCACCTGAGTAAATACTGAACTTCCAAAAAACACCAAGCTGCAAAGGGGTGAGCAAGGCAGGGCCCAAAGCAAGGCTCCTATGAGGAGGTACATCCACACAGCTCAGCGTTGTTCTAAGCACAGGCAGAAACCTGGGTCCAGAACATGCCTGTGCATGGCACAGAGCCTGGGTTAATGCCCTTTCAGCACAGCCTGTTAGGTCAGGCTCAGTGCCAGCCCGACAAGCACTGGAGCAGTCTCTGTGCCATGCTCCCCGAGCGCGTTCCGAGGGCAGAAACACCCACACATCACATGCTGCTTTGGCCACTCACTCTTTGGTTCTGCTTAAACCCATTGACCGCTCCAGGCTGGAGCAGAGGGGCTGGGAAGCTGGGACAGGCCCTGGGGGGCTGTGACAGCAGCTGGACAGAGCCCAGGGTGCCCAGGTGGCCAAGAGCCGATGGCCCCTGGGCTGTGCCAGCCGTGGGGCAGTGACTGTTGCTGTGCTGGCACTGCTGAGGGAGCACCTCAGATCCCAGGGGCAGCTCTGGGCCACCCACAGCAACAAATTGAGGGGCTGGAGCCCCAGGAGAGGCTGAGGGAGCTGGGAAGGGGCTGAGCCTGGAGAAAAGGAGGCTCAGGGGGGCCCTTGTGGCTCTGCACAGCTCCTGCCAGGAGGGGACAGCCGGGGGGTCGGGCTGTGCTCCCAGGAACAGGGACAGGAGGAGAGGGAACGGCCTCAGGCTGGGCCAGGGCAGGCTCAGGGCGGGCACCAGGAATTTATAAACCTCACTGAAAGAGTGATCACACATTGAAATGCACTTCCCAGGGAAGTGGGGATGTCATCAGCCCTAAGACAGTTCCAAAAATGCTTTAATGTGGCATTTGGGGACCTGAGTTAGTAGTGAACATGGCAGTGCTGGGTTAGTGCTTGGACTTGATAATCTTAGATGTCTTCTCCAGCATCAACTGTTCTGAAACTCCTGTTTCTTCTGTCTCTCAACACATAGACTTCTCCCTCTCACAATTTTGGAGACTATTTCCTAACAGAGATGGCAAGCAAACTGTTATCACTGCCTGTCCCACATTTAGCAAACACCTCCCCTACTTCTTTTCGTGCAGCTTCTCACAGACGAGTTTTTCTTTTGCCCATCCAAAATTTATTACTGGGCAAAAAGAAGGCACTTCCTTCATGCTTGATGATCTTTCCCTGAAAGAGTGGTTCCCACTTTTGTTTGCATAGTTTGGGACATCAAGATAGGCCAACCACAGCTTCAGTGGCTTTTTTTCATCCTTTCCATCATAAGTTGCTTCTTTCCACCCGACTCAAAGGGTAAATGCCTAAAGACACTGCTATAAATCCTCTCTAGTTTTGTGTTAATCACCAAGTTTCGCTGCTTTAACTGGAACCACTGCTGGCTAGGAATGAAACAGACAAATCCTTACCCTCAACAGCCAGCGAGACGATGCCCTGCGTGTCCTCCACTCCGTACATGACGTCGCAGCGATAGACCCCGGCGTCGCTGGCGCGCAGCTTGGAGAAGGTCAGCGAGGCGTCCCCGCTCTCCTCGGAGTGGCTGGGGACAGACACCCTGTCCTTGTAGCTCTGGCCTATTTTGATGTTGCCATTTTGGGCCACCAGGACCGTGGTTTCCTTGGCGTCCTTGCCGCTTTTGTCCAGTTCCACCTTGGACCATTTGATCCGGAGGTACTCGGCAGCGTAGCTGGAGGATATGGTGGGTGTGGTTGAAAAGAAGCACGGCAGGACTGAAGTTCCAGAGAGAGATCCCTTGACCAGGGTTTTTTTTTCTGCTTTAACTAGAAAAAGGGGAGAGAGCAAGGAGAGAGAAAGGAGAAATCATGTTAATGTAACAGCAAAATCAGAAACAGATATATTTCATTGTTAACTAATGATTCACTAATCCAAAGCCTGAAATCCATGAACCTTACTTGATTTGTAAGAGGACTGGGGGGTACAAGCTGAAAAAAGAGTTTGTATCAATCTTGGTACATCTGAGGCTGATGATTTGGCACGTTTCTCTTTGGGAAACTTTCATTCTGACTTATTTTCTCTATTTGTTATGGTCAGTTTGGGAACTGGTCTGAAATTTTAGGTGACAGATGAACTGTAAGAGCTATTTCTTCAATTCACAGGAGGAAGACCACTCTGAGTGAAAAATTATGAGTTACCTCACTGGCCAAAACCCTGAGTGCAGGGGAGCTGCTGGAGCTCACACCTTGCCTCACCTCACGGCAGCTGTTCCTGTCCTCAGAAGGAAACACAGCCCATGGCTTTGCAGCCCTGTCACCCCTGACCCCACTGTTCTCTCAGGGGTTAAATCTTTTTATTGCACACGTGCTGAAACAAAAGCCTTTCCATTGAGAGTCTCCCAAATAGCCACTCTTTCAAAGTTGCTTCCTTGTAGCCTCCGGGCCTTTAACACATTGCAGAAATGAAATATTTCAGGATGTAAAAGCAAAGGAAGAAGTAAAGCACGCAGAAAGTCCCTACTTGGCTCAGACTTGACATGATCAGGACTTTTATCATTTTTTATGTCATCTCCAGCTGCAAACGTTTCAGAGTGAAATGCTTCCATCTGACAATATCCTGAGGGGGAAGTTGACTACTGTTCATCCAAGCTGCACACTGTGACTGAAGAGAGGGTTTCTGATGGATTTGCCTTTTTTATGTGATGTTATTTCATCACACGTAATGGCTTAATGAAGATTAAAAGCTGATGCTCAACAGTAACTGTTTTACCTCTTTCACAGTCCTTCTCTCTAACATTTTTGAAAGGTAGAGCATAGTCATCATTATTTTGAAAGGAGTTGGGATTTATAAAGCTTAGAAATATAAGAACTTAATAATAGCCATCAACAGAGTGATACATGAAACAGCAGACACCAGCACATGAAATTAATCTGTTTATCTATGATAAAAAGTATAATCTCTCCATAAGGAGTAGAAGATTGGAGAGTAGGATGGAAGAGTGAGCAGAGGGAGAGAATTAAAGAAGAGTAGCAAAAAGGGAAGAGAGAAAAGACAAGGGAGAAAAATTTAAAAAAAAAGGGAACAAAAAGAAGAAAGAAAACAGACAAAAGAAATGGGGGAAAAAAGGAAAATGGAAGAAAAAAAAAGAAAAGCTGCTCATTAGCCTGATTATTTTTAACAGAGACAGATGATTTTCCACAGGACAAAGTCTTAATGGTATTATCTAAATGGTATTATCTAAATCTAAATACAAGAGTCATCTGCTTAATGCCCAAGCATTTTAATAATAAAGTACTAGCCAAAAAAAGAGAAAAATGGGCTGACAGAGAAGACACAGAATTCTGAATTAAGTTCTTGGGTCCTTTTCATCCATACCTACTCAACTAGAATTCCTTGGGCACACAATTTAAAAAGAGTCAAAATGATGGTATCAAAGCTGATGAAACCAGAGATCTTTTATATCGCCTTTATTTTGTTGAAACTTCACAGAGCTACAGTGGTTAGAGATAAAGAAATAGAATGAATTCTGAGTTCTATCAGTTGTGATGGAATTACTGCCAAATTGCACAGGTGGGAGATTAAAATCAGTCTCAAAATATTTAGAATTTATTATGATCTCTTGTCATCTATACACCTTACAGGAGCTTTCTTCTTAATTGAAGAATGACTAAATTATAATTATACTGACTGACAGAACTTTAAAAAACTTTGTAAGAACACTGTTTATGATTAAGAGTGATCTGGAATATCAGCGCTGAACCCTGAGGAAATTTCCTCCCTTTAAAATTTGTGTCCTCACATCAGCCAGCTGGAAGCCTTGGCAAACAACACATTTCATCCTGATATGAAAACTAGATCCAGCCTAAACTGTGCTGCTTCCCAGAACAGAAGATTCTGTGGAGCTGCAGTTCTGCCCAACTTTAGAAAGCCTCATACCACACTTTACAAAAAACTATTTGTTGTGGCGAGGAGAGGGAAGAAGGAGAAGACAAGAAGAAGGAGGAGAAGGAGGAAGAGGAAAAAGAGGAAGAGGAGAAGGAGAAAGGAGGAGGAGGAGGTTTTTCCCTACAGAAAAAGAAACTATTTGGCTGACATAATATCTGAAATACAAGACTAAGTGATGTTCCTGCACAGGTCCAAAAAGCTTGATGTCTTGCAGCACACCAAATTAGCTAGGGTAGCAGAATTTACTGACCAATGCAGAAGTTATCAGTATCTCATATTAATCCATATAACCCTTTTTTTACCCCCTTTAGTATTTCTGCTAAGCTCATATTCCATGTCAGCCCCTATCAATGGAATGTGATAGGCCAATGACACACAGCTGGATGTCTTCCTTTTGAGGTGGGAAGAAAGGAATTCTTGCTTGAGAACAAAGTCTCTTTCTCCAAAATGTGTATACTTGTTCTGTGGTAAATGTGTACAAAATCCTTAAAGTAGGAGTCTAGATAATTTTTTAAAAGGACAAAATTCTGCCCTTCTGTATCACATTAACCACAATGACCAGGCCAATAGGTCTCCAGTGGACAAGGAGTCTGAAGAAAAGAGTGCCCTGCATGGTGTGACACTGCTTGGAGGAGTGAATTTGCCACATAATTGAGTTTAGCTGAACAGAATGTTGCTACTGACTATGCAGATAAATCCCACATGCTTAAAGAATAAAATATTCTATTTATTTTTAGATAAATTTATGAGGGAAAAAAAAAATGTTGCATGTCATTTTTCAGTTCATCAACAACCTGCTGGGACATATGGTATATTGCCCTGTCTAGCAGCAGAAATAGAAAGGATCACTGAAATTGTGTGTTTTGTCAATCTAGCTGCTAGCACTGAGCCTAGGAGAAGCTTTTTCATTAACCACCAGTCTTTTAGTGAAGATAATAATGAATTAAAATGAGTGAAACTTGTAGGAAACACTGAAAGGTAACGGACTGAGACCCAACAACAACCTGAGTCCTTTACTTAGGTGGTTTGTGGTCTGAGCAAGCAGAATAAGAGACAGACACACAGAGTAATGAAGAATTAATTTTATAGTCTACAAGACACTCACAAGGAGCCAGGCAAATGTAAATCTCAGCTGCAGAGCTCAACATCACAAATGGCCACCCAAAGCAGGTAGGAAAAACTCCAGTGTTGATTATAACCACAAGGCCCAGCTTGTAAACCACAACAGTGATAACTTGGGAATTGGTGTTTCACAAAAGATTTAAAGGCTTCAATTTTAAATCCAAACTAAGGATTCAAAAAGAAAATGTTGAAATGTAGGGTGTCTATCTCTCAGAATGCTGAGATACATTCTATTTTTAGAGTATTTTTAAACAAAAGCTGTACTTATAAAGATTGTGTGTAGTCTTCCAACATTCATTCTTAAAAATATTACTGCACCAACTGCCTTTTCTACAAAAGATATGGACATGAGTTGATGCCACAGATTCTTTGGGATGATGAATTAGATCAATTCATGAAAAACAAAAATGTTTTCATCCTTGTCCTCCTCACCATGGCCATTGTTTGAAAATGGTTACTAGTCTGTAGGCCAAAAGAATGGCCCCCGACTTAAAAAGTAAACCCCAGGCTGGGTCACAGCCTGATCTACATTCCAAAGAATGGGACATTCATAAAAATCTCCCAAGTACCAAAAATTCCACTCTGGAGATAAATGAGCCATTTATGATGCAATAAAAGGTGGAGTAAGTGAGAGGACATGTAAAGATGCCATCCCACACTCTACAACTTCAAGGATCCATGCAACTCCTCCCCACTTAAGACTGCTGCCCCCTCAATCCCTGTATCCCTGAATCTGCATTTGTGCAAGGCAGTGAGTCAGGTCTGTGGTTTGATCCAGACCTTCCTTCCTCATAGCCAATCTAAATCTATTATCCTTTTTTTTTAATTGGCTCCACTAATGAACCAGTCCTTGTCTTTATCATTAAGACTATTTAAACATGTTACTAGCAATAGTGTTCCAGATAGGTGGGAAAAAAAAGTAGTAAATTTGATTTTCCCAAAGGCGAAAATCAGTTTGAGGAGTACCTGGAAGTAAGAGGGAAAGAAAATAAAGAAAAATCTTCCTTTGAGATTTGGGAAAGCTGTTTTCCCAATTTTGTGAGTCTGTAGCAGCTGTTGGGATATTTTCCATACTGAAGGCATGACCCAAACTTTCAAATAACCAGGGCAACCACACATGGATACATACTTCAGTCTTGGCATGTAATCACCGAGAGGTAGAAAGGGCTCCTTCCTTTCCACCCAAACCTGCAGCTGCTCTAACACCTCCTTGCTAAAGACCCCAGCAGCCAAGGGATCTGCCCCAGCTTAGCTCATGGCAGCCCAAGCACAACAGGAATAAATCATTAACGCCTTGAGGAGGACACAGAAACAAAATTAGTGACAGGGTGCAGCATTGCAGGGGCAAAGAAAGACAATTTCCTGAGTTTGGGCTGTTTCCTCAGTCCTGTGAAATGCCCTACCAATCAGACCACTAAATTCATTTTAATGAAATGTTCTATGTACAGAAGACTTACCTTTAGGTAGCATATATGTTATAACTAACGTAGAGTACATCCATAAGATACTTTTTATACTTAACAACATCTTGACCTAGAAATGAAGAACAAAGGAGCAAGCGGTTAGTATTGCACTGTGTCCTTAGAAAATGTTGTAACTTAGCACATCAGTATTTGTCACTGGTATCATAAGCAGTCCTTCCTGCTTTCAAGGCATTTTGATTTAGCAATTTATGGTGGAGAGTTGTTATAATGACCATGAGCCTCCATGGAATACAGATTTGTTATGGGTTTCAGGTTGTTGAGTCCTGAGTGATTCTCTGACATGTCAGTTCCCTTTGGTTTTGTCTCTCCTTTACAGGCTCCACCATCCAACAGCTGGAAAGCTCTTCACATGTATCATATGTAGACAATAATAAATTGCATGTTCACAACATTATTTCTCAGTTTTCATTTCTGCTCATAGTTACACATGTTGAACCTGTAAATATCCCCAAAGTTACAAAAGCATTGCAAGACACACAAACACCAATGACTACAAAGGGTTTATAAATAGTGCCTCATCGATACAGTTACATGCATGTGCTATGAACATCCCAACATAATAAATTATTATTTTCAGCAGCAATTTGTCAAAATGCTGACAAATTTTTATCACTACCTTGATTTTCTTGATATTGCTGCAAAATCTGCTGCCTGAGCTCTTCACTAGGGCAAATAACCAAGCTGACAGTTTTTTCCTGTTCAAGAGAGCTTGCAGCTGAACTGCCTTAAGGATCAGTGAAGGAGAGATTTAATAGATATGTACCTGTCTGTGTTGTAATCATGGAACCTGCACTGCACACATGTACAATTTAAAACTTCCACTGTTAAAAACTCCACAGGCTGCACTGAACATGACAGCAAAGACACACAGAGAGGCAACTTCAGAAAACTCCTGGTGACGTGTTCAACCTCAGGACAGCTCTCTGCACAGCTCACAGCTGCAGCCCAAACTCCACAGGAGTCTGTGTGAACTGGCACACATCCTGTAACGTCTGAGCAGCACGGGAAAGACGCAAAACATCTCCAACCAAGCCTTTCCAGTGAGGCAAGTTAAGAATTCCCACCCAACAGGGCTGAAAACCCCAGAGCCTTTCATTCCCTCTACATGGATGGTCAGAGCCAGCTAGCTGCACAGGGAAACATGTGCTACAACCTATTCCCTGGGCGTGGAGGGAGAAATGCAGCTGCTTTCCACAGAGCAGGCTGCACGCTGCCAAGGACGCCCCATCTCTGCTGCAGCCATTCAGGACAGCTGAGTGTAGAGTGTGATATCACTTATTTTGCAACGTGAACTTCATGGACTTTGCACTTTTCACAACTGAGTCCCAAACTAGAACCAGGACTTCATTCAGTTGAAGTCCTTCATGCCATAAAACTTTTAGGAAGACCCTAACACCTACCCCCAAAACCACTCGGCCAGACTTTTATCTCTTCCTACATTTACACAAGCCAAGCTGCATGTGAAGAAAACAGAAGTGACTATTTATTAGCTAACTTTTAAATTCCATACTGTGCCCTGGTGCAAACTCCCTGTAGAAGGCTGTTATGAGTGAGAGTGAGAGGTTGCACAAGATCAGAGCTGCAGACATCCAAGACCTCTGAATGCAAAGGATCAGCTCTGAAATGCAGTCACAGGCTTGCTTAGATAAACAAACAATTAAAAGAAAATGTGATGTCAGTCTGAGCCTACAGATGTGCAGAAGGACCTTCAAGCAACCCTTGTATCCCAAGAATGCTGGAAGCCTCAAGCACCAAAACCACTGCAGTGAAGCTCCTTTGGTAACACAAGAGCTCTGATGAGAGCATGAAAAGAAGACTGACTGGAAGAATTCTCCACCTTCCAAGGTGCTGAGTGAAGGACCTGCCTGCCAGACAAAGTTCTGGCCCCTGTGAGAGCTCAGTGGCTCCAGACCTTCTGAGATGTGCTGCCCACATGTGCTCCCCTGCGTCACACACTGCCTGCACCCACAGCGAAGCCAAGGTCCAGAACAGAATGTTTACAAGTTTAGCTCTCCATGTTTACCCATAAGTTTTATCTCCCTCCTTCCCCTGAAGGCAACCTTGGCTTTTGGGACCAGAATCAAGGGAATCAAAGAAACCTGACAAGAGAAAGAACAAAGTATTTTCTTTTTCACGACAACGGGGGTGTTGCACCTAAACAGAGCTGGTTGCATTTTGCACCTGGCCCACTTCCCTGGCTCTGACCTGGCGTACCTGGGTGCTTGGCACGTGTCAGTGGAAGCATGTTGCCCTTGGAAGTCCACTGTAATTGCTGTCATAACACAAGTGCTTCCACGTTTGGTAAGAACACAAACCCTGCTGCTACGCTTCCAGTCACCAAACACAACACACACACCCACAGGGACAGATGAAAACAGAAAGGCGACTGTGGAAAGGCAATTTTCAACGTATCCATGGGAACAGAACATTTCTGGATGTGATGGCTCCTAGCCTTTTATGGAGTAGGGCAGGGATTACACCTGCTGCACCAAGGGCGTGGATAGCTCCAAAAAAAATTGCACTTTTGGTTGAGCACAAAGCTTAATATGAGACATTCACCAAAAATCCCTACCTGACTCTTGGAAAACCACTTCCTGACTTTTTATAAATCTTCTTTATCCTGAAATGCTCACTCAAGCAATGAAAACCCTGGAGAGAATGGTGATGTTCAGCCCTAAGGGTCAGGAGTGTGACTCCCACACAACCCTCCACACGTGAGGGTTGGTTTTCATGCTCCAGGCTTTGGTGAGTTCCCATAAACACTCCTGGGTTGCCCAGTGCTGCTCCACTCCAGCTGCCAGAACTAAATGTGCAATTACTCCTGCCACCCTCTCCAGACATGCAGACCATAAGAGCAGCACCTTGCTCAGCCCCACAGGGCAGCCTGGCTCAGGAGGAGACAGAGCTCTGCAGACCTGGTGCCAAAAATCCTCCTCAGGACCCACAGCTGAGGCAGAGGTTGCTGCTTACACCTCGCCCCAATTCCCACCCACATTTCCAGGCTCTTGGATGTGATTGCAGGGGACTGTGCTCTCCTGTAGCCCTCAGAGCTAAATCCCTGCTCTAAAACAGGTTTGTGTTTACCATTCCTGCACCCTACAACTCACAGAAGTCTGCTGTCTGGCTGCCGTACTGCCCCTAAATCCACTGCAATTAGCCAAAATCTATCTAACTATACCTTTTTCCACAAGATTTTTTTTTCCCCCTTGGTGTCACTGCACCCATAGTAAAAGAAATCCATAACACAGCGAGCAAATCTTGCCAACTCAAGCTACAAGACTTGAGTAAGTGTTTAATTTCCACCTTCTGCTAAAAAAGTACCTCACTTGACGTGACCAAACTTGGGCTGCCTGCTGGCTGGTTTCCAGCTGGGCTGATCCATTTTATTAGGAGCTGTTACAGGCAGATGGACCTACAGTAGGAATTTGTGTTACATTTCTAAATGGGACACAGCCCTGAGTGCAGCATCTTTTAACCAACAGATGCAAAACTCCTGGACAAACTTCACATCTTTAAAAATTAGCAGTAGGTGTTCTCTCTGTGGGGAAAGAGAGAACTGTCCTGTTTTTGCAGGCGCTGCTACCTTCCCTTACTACAGCAAAAACTCATAGGAGCAGTAAGTTCTGACCAAATTCCAGCTTGTGTTTAGTTTGCACTGTAAGCTTGATCTCACACCAATGCCATTTTAATTTAACCAGATGAGAGAACATCATGTCTCCCTTTCTGTTTAAAACTTCAGGTTCAGAAAGCAAATTGTTCTGGTGTGGAAGAGACTAAAGCTTACAATCCAAAAATACTCCTGGTTTCTCTGAAGCTGAGAGAATGAGGAATTTGCCATATTAGTCATTTTCATAGAGGTAACAATGTCTGTAAAACCTACAACTTCTCAGGTCACACTGAGATTGGTTCTGCACATACTCTACAGCTGCATTGTGAAATCTGGATACGTTCCTTAAACACGTACAAAGCAGCCTCTGCCATCTGACCTCCACAATGAAAGTCAGAATGGCAAAAAAGATGAAAAAAGAAAAAAAAAAAAAAGAAGAGGGTGGGACCCAACAGAACCCGGCACTAGAGAAGAGAAGGAAGGCTACTCATTCTAATGGGTAAAACAGTAAATTACAGTTTCCAGTGGAACCCCCAAAAAGGTAGAAATCACCAATCCCAGTCACAAAACATCCCTTGCTACCTTCCAAGCTCTGAAAGCTTCACAGGTACCATCCTTCCTCAAAGGCACACATTCTGCACTTTGCTTTACTTCTGCATCCTTTGATCTGTTAATTGCTGCCATGCATCCACCTCACCATCAGCCCTGTCTAATTAACTCTGCCAGCCCTACCACCTCTCTGCCACGTGATTAATTAGCCCACTGTGCCAACACATGGCACATCAGCCTGCATCCAGCTCACCAAGCCCTTGCTTCGCCCGCAATCCCTTGGAAAGGGAAGGCCTTGGAGGTTTTTGGGGTGTCTGCATCACCTCTTCCTCATCACCTCCAGCAGCTGTGGGGGGAAACTCCTCCAGGCTGAGTCCTTGTGCTGCTGCCTGCAGGCTGGAGCACAGACAGGAGCAGTGACCAGAGCACAGCGTGTTCTGGCTGCAGCAGCTGCTGCCTCGGGACATCCCTCACAGCTCTGTGCTTGCATGCCAGGAGCAGCTCCAGGCTCTGGGACAGCCACGCAGAGACACAGTGGAAAAGTGCCAGAGGCAGCGCGTGGAGGAGCAATGAGCACACCCTGCTCCTTCTGCATCATCCCAGCTCCACCTTGTCGCTCCTGCCTTCCAGAAACATTGAATATCCCAAGGTATCAGCAAGTCCCACTGCTAGCCCTGCACAGGATACTCTGACAATCCTATGCTGTGCCTGAGAGCATTGCCCAGCCACACTGACCTCTGTCAGGCTTGATTCCAGCTGAGGGTCTCTCATGCCCAACTCTCTCAAGCACCTGCACTGCTGAAGGGAGCAAGAGGTGGAAACAATGTGAAGGTGTCACTCCTGGCACCACACACTGCCGTTGTGGGGTTAGGCACCACGGCA
Organism: Pyrgilauda ruficollis; assembly: GCF_017590135.1. Taxonomy (NCBI): domain Eukaryota; kingdom Metazoa; phylum Chordata; class Aves; order Passeriformes; family Passeridae; genus Pyrgilauda; species Pyrgilauda ruficollis. The sequence goes on from NW_024515209.1 coordinate 121,360, forward strand.
GCCCTGTGGGCTCCAACAGGGGTTCTTCAGCCCTCTTGGGGCTCACCCAGTTCTGCTGCTGGGCACAAGGGTGGCTGTGGGTGCCCTCAGCTCGCTCTGCCATCCCCACAGCCCCAGTGCCACCTCAAGCCCAGGCACTGAGGGATGACCAGAGTCGGAAATGCACCAGTCCCACCCTTCTGTCCAGCACTGCCCATCGGGCCCTGCCTGCTCCTGTGCCACAGAACCTGCCCAGCTGAGCCATGGCAGCTGTGCCAGCCTTTCCTGCCGGCAGAGCTGCTCCATCCTCTGCCCATCCTGGAGCCTTCTCCGTACCCACTTCTTGTGCAGAAGACTCACATGGCTGATGGGGAGTGCGAGGAACAGCGGCGACAGCGGCTTTTATCGAGGGGGTGTTGCGTATTTTAAATTATTTTATTACGGCGGTGATTTGGGGGGATTTGGCCTTTTTTTCCCCTCACGCTGACGGGCCCGGAGCCCTCTGGCGGGAAACCGGCGGCCGCGGGAGCTGCCATGCCGCCGCTCGCCGCCCGGGGGCGCCGCGGGGCCGCCGCGCCCGCCCCGTTCCTCGACAGCGGCCGCGCCCCCGGGCCAGCACCGGGCCCACGACCCCAAACCGGGACCGAACCCGCGGGCTCAACATGGGGCCGAGCCCGCCGCCCCAAAACCGGCACTCAGCCCGTGATCCCCGGCGGACACGCGACACGGAGACCCCCCCAAAGCCCAGCCCTGCCACAGCCTCCCCCCGCCCCGGCAGCGCGGGACCGCGCCCGCCCCGTCCCGGGCTCGCCCCGCCGAGCCTCGCTCGCTCCTGAGGGGGAGGAAACTTCCCCTTTCGCACAGACCGAAAGGCCAAAAAAGAAGAGAAAAGGATTAAATTTTAAAAAGGCACGGAAATAAAGGCAATTCTTGAAGCCACCCAACGTTTACGCTCTCCTATCCCGGGATGGGTTTTTGATTTGGTTTCTGGTTTTGATTGGTTTTTTTGGTGGTTTGGGGTTTTTTTTTGTTTTGTTTTTTGGGTTTTTTGGGTTTTTTTTTCAGCGCGTTTCGACGCTCACGCCTCAATTAACAAAAAAAAAAAAAGGGAAAGAAAAGGGGAGGGGAAGGTGAAGGGAGGAGGAGAAAAAAGGGGGAAAGGGAAAGGAAAGGGAAAAAAGGGAGGGAAAGGGAAAAAGGGAAGGGAGGAAAAAGGGAGGGACAGGGCAAAAAGGGGAAAAGGGAGGCAAAAACGGGTAGGGAAGAGGAAGAAAGAGGAAGGAGAGGAAGTAAAAAGACGGAAAAAGAGGAAAAGCGGGTAAAGAGAAGAAAAGGCGGAAAAGAAAAAGGAAGGAGGGGGAAAGGGAAGGGAAGGAAAGGAAAGAAGGAGATGAAGAAAAAGGAGGAAGAGAATGGGGGAAAGGGAGAAAAACCGAGGGAAGCGGGTGATATAAGGAAAAAAAAAAAAAAAAAGCCATGGGGGCTTAATCCCGAGAGCCGGTGCAGGGAGGGAAGGGAGAGGGGGTGGCCGGGAGGACGTGACCAGGGGGACAATGAGGGCCGGCCCCCGCCCGCCGCCCGCCGCCCCTTTGTGTGGGGACGGGCCCGGCGGAGGCTGCCCGCGGTCCCGCTGCCGTCCCCACACACACACACCACACACACCGCCGCTCCTTCCCGCCGTCGGAGCTCCCCGCTTGCCCTCCACCGAGCTCTCACTTTTCCTTTGTAACACAAAGGCGAAACCCCTGGCAGCGGAGGGGGGAAGGCAAAGCCCGTGCCCCAGAAAGTGGACGTGGGTGTAAGAGGGGGGCGTTTTGCTCCACTGACCTTGCGATCCTCCTCCTCCTCACCCACTGCCCCCCTTTCCGCAGAGAAAATGTGGCTCGGGGCACGCTGCTCTCCGGCTCTTCTGGAGAGATGCTGAGCACCTCAGAGCCGCTCTGCCCTGCGAGCAGCTTTCCAGGAACATCAGGGAAACGGATTGGAGGGGGGGAAAAAAAAAAAAATGGATGTGGGGAGCACACAGGAGTGGAGGACACAGAACGCACGCTTTTCCCAGCGCTAGAAAACTGGTGGCCGTGGGGAAAGGTCCGTTCTCGTCGCTCCTGCCACACGGGCGCTTTGTGTACTTAACACCCGTAAGGAGCAGCTTCCTCCGGTCTCCCTCCGGAGCCCCGTCGCACGCCAAGGTGCGGCTCTACCTTCCCAGCCATCCAAACCACCAGCACCGAACACCCTTGTCAGGGCTCCCACCCCAAAGTCTTCTATTCCCTAGTTTTCTTTGTTCTCCTCTTTGCACCCTTTTTTTCTCTCTCTCTCTCTCTTTTTTTTTTTTTTTTTTTTTTTTTTTTTTTTTTTTTTTTTTTTTTTTTTTGGTGGGTGCCCGAGCATCCCTCCTTCTCTTCCCCCGCGTGTCGTTGAACTTACCCCAGGTTGTTTAAATTCACCAATCATCGCTACTCCCTCCCGCTTAAGATTTGCAGTTCAAACTCTTTGTTGGTGCAAGCAGTAAAACAATTGTTTTAAATCTTAGACTAGGTGTTTGCTGGCAGTCATAGTATAGAAAAAACGGAGGGGAAATTTAAAAAAAAAAAAATCACTACAAACCAACCCACAATAAAAGAGTTATAGTTACCTTAAAAGGTAGCGTATTGCAGAGATAGCAAAAAATCACAACGTGGTGGCTGGGCTAGTCCAGAGATCCCAGTGGCCGCATGAAAGAGTAAATCCCCTCGTTAGTGCTGGAAGGAGCCGGTGGTTCCGGGCTGTCCCCTTGTGCCGGAGCTCGGTGTCCCCTCCTTCGCTCGCTTCCCGCCGGCGAGCACCTGACTCCGAGCGGCGGAGCCGGGACCGAGCTGTGGGCAAAGGGAGCGAAGCCTGCAAGTTCAAATGCGAGCCTCAGCCACCCATCATTATTATATCGTTGTACCGTCAGCGCTGCAGAGGAGGGGCGCTGGCTCGGGGAGAGGAGGGTTCACAAGCTCTGCGAGAGCCTCCTTGCAATTTCCAAAGCTCCCGCAGCTGCTGGGCGCAGGAGAGCCCCCAGCGCCTGCCTCCGCCGAGCGGGGCCCCCCCGCCCCCGGCCGCCCCCTCGGGGCTCCCTCCGGCCCCCAGACCCGGAGCGGGGACCCGCAGCCCGGTGCGGCGGGACGGGTCCCTCCGAGCTCGCCCGGAGCCCTCCGGAGAGGGGCAGGCTGGTGCGAGAGGCGCATTGTTCCCCAATTAGACAATTAACCGGGAAGAGAATGGAGAGACCTCCTCCACCCTGGCTCCCGAAGCCGGTTGAAATGGGGAAAGTGACTGGGACCGAAATGCCTTTTTCCCCTTTGCCTCCACAGTCTCAGCGGAGGTTGCAATGAAAGAATAAATTGGTGCTGGTTCCAAACTTCCCCTGCCGATGCCAATTCACAGGCAGCCTCACATCGGCAGCCGCCCGAGCCAAGCTTCTCCACCCATGCATCTCCAGCCACTTTCTTTTTCTTTTTTTTTCTTTTTTTTTTTTTTTTTTTTTTTTTAAGATTAGACTCTGCGTTTGCTGTCCAAACCTCTCAGAGATGAAGTCATAAGTGGAACTCTAAAACAGCCTTTTACAAGGGATGTTCACCAGTTAATAAAGGGTCTGGTGTGCTCTCCAGGCAGCCCCATCCCAAAATGTACCTATCTCAGAAGGTGGGAGACGTTTAAGGCACCCTCACCAAGCACAAAATGCTGGCAAGAGCAGCTCCTCTGGCTTGCTCCCTCTCAGAGAAGCAGATGCCAGAAGTCCCCCTCCTCCAGGAAGGTGTAAAGCTGGAGCCAGAAGAGAAAAGCCTGGAGAAATAGGTGTGTCTGATTGCACTGCTCTGGGCACGTTTTTGGCAGCCCCAGGTACAAGCACTAGGAAGAGGCAGAAGGAGTTTTCCTTCAGCTCCTCTCGCTGTTACAGTTCCAGCTGCTCTGTCCCCAGAGTTACGCTGACAGAGGATTTCAGACAAGCCCAAAGCCCTTGTTTCCAAAGACAGAACTGGTGCCAAGTTGGAGGGGTGGGAGGTGGAAGAGATGAGAGCCAAGCAGGGAGAAATGGAGACCTGGAGGCTTAAGCCAGATCAGCTTTGTGTGAGCTGTGGCCTGGGCGAGCGGAGCTGGAGCGCTGGCTGAAAACCTTATCTCAGCTTGCAGAGCTTGTTTGTTTTCCCTCCTTACACGGAGTAAATACACAATTGCTTACTTGGGATGTTGAAGAGAGGCTTCTCTCCCACCAGTGTCACCTCCCAGCAGCACCAGTGCCCCCAGTTCCCCGTGCCTGGGTCAGCCCCTGCATGGTGCACTGCCACACCTAAACACACTGGACCTGCCCCACGCTGGGACGAGGTTTCTCAGCCCTTGAAACTTTCTTATTCCTTGAAATCCTTGAAATCCTTGAAATCCTTGAAATAGTGCGTCAGAAGGGCTGATGGAAATACAACACACTGTTTTCAAACAGGCACTCTAAACAGTTGGGGGCATGCTTTTTGAGGTATTTGATGCAAAATCACACAGAGGCTTTGCAGTTCCTGTTTTTGGTAGCCTTGCCTGCCTCACCAGTGTCACTGCTGAGGCAGTGCACACTTCCTCTGCACAGTGTTGTGATGAAAGGAGGATACTGACGTTGAATGTCTCCCACACTGGTTCAAACAAGCCTCTTCTGCCCCTCCAGATGTAAGGGGGTTGGGTGAGACACAGGGTGAGGGCACTGCTCCCTCTCCCCACACAATCTCAGCCTTCCCAGGCTGCAGACAAACCCTCTGAAGACGTATGTGTAAGGCAGCAATCTCTCTGGCCCACTCCTTTTTCCAGGTGAAGAGGTGGGAGACCATCCCGCTGCCATCCTGGCCTCTGGAAAGGAGAGCAGGAAAGGAGCACTGGGTATCTCCCTTTGTCCAGGCCACCCTCCAGGGCAAACAAGGAATTTCTAAATGACCAGGCACCGCATTCAAGCTACCCCTCTAGCCTTCAGTGGCCCCAACTTCCCAGCTCCACCTGCTCCTACTCTGCTCCCTGCCTTGGCTTCAGGTGGGAGGGGTGACATTTAGCAGAGCAGGAGCCACTTCTGCAGCCCTGAGCTTGCTTCTTCATCACCCCGTGACCCTTGTCCACTGGAGACTGAACAGCTGCTCCTGGCAAAGGGTGGGAGGGGGAAAGGGTGGCTCTGCTGTCCCTGCTCTGCTGTGGAGCATCCTCTCGCAGCTGCGGCTGCAGCAGCACAGCTCCACGAGGGGAAGCTGCAGGTTTCTGCTCCCACTGTGCTGTGCTGGTGTCCAGCTGAAGCACTGGCCACCCTTCCAGGGGATGGGGAGATCCTGAGTCTGACCCGAATTCCGAACAGCGAGTAGGGCCGAGGGGCAGCGCAGCTCTCTGCCCTACAAGAAGCAACCAGTAGTTATAGCCCGGGGCTAACCAGCCTCGGGTCGGCTCGCTGCTGGCACCTCTTATTTCTTTTTCACGATGGGGAAGAAAATAGATTATTTCTTTAAAGAGAAAAAAAACCCTTCCCCCCTCCCCTTTCCTTTCCCACCCCCCGGCTGCCGGAGCTCTGATGGGAACCGGCCGGCCAAAGCCGCTCCGTCTCGGAGCTGGGAAGAAAGCGGAGGATGCAGAACCCACCCCCTTCCCCCCTCCTCCCCAGCCCCCTCCCCGCCTTCCTCCTGCTCCTCCTCCTCCTCCTCTTCCTCCTCTCCGCCCGGCGCGGAGCTCCCGGAGCCCCCGCGGAGCCTCGGGGCCCCGGGGCTGGAGGCGCGGAGCCGCAAGGAGAGGAGGCGGGCGGGGGGCTCCGCGCTCCCCCCTGCCCTTCCCGCGGTGGGATGGAGCTTTCTGGGCACGGGGGAGGCTTTGGGGCTGGCCAGACAAAGGCACGGGCGGAGGTGGTCGCAGGGCTGCTGTGGAGCTGGGAAGGGAGGGATGAGGAACTCCTCCTGGGCATCCCCAGCCCGCCGGGGAGAGAAAACCCCGGAGGAAGGAGGGTGTGTTACACCGGAGACCCTCGGGGGCTTACACCGGAGACTGGGGAAAGTGAGGAGCGGATCGAGCTGGAAAAACAGACCGCTGCAGCCCCTCGGTGTTTTCATCTCATTTTATTTAACCCTCCCCACCTTCCCCGGGAGCCAAGCTTTCTGCACTGAACCAAAAAACTGTCCGGAAAGGGGATCTCCTTTCCTCCTCTTGGAGACCACGCAAACTGCCTCCATGGGTTATGTCAGGGGCCTGAAACGTTTTCTGATTTACTGTGAATGTCAGATACTTTTCTTTGTAAATATTTTAGGCAAAGTAGAAACAGTAAACCTTTGCTCAGGCTGCCAAAGTCTCCCATGACAAATCATTGTTTTCAGATGTTCGGATTTGTGTGAGAAAACCCAACAAAAGGAAAAATGTTTAGGCTTTGTCTCCATCCTAAAGCAATATCACTCGAGAAAAAAAAATAATCCTCCCAGCTACGTCGTAGTCCAGAGATGAAGAAAAATACTATTTTCATTACACACTTCTTAAGCACAGGTTTTATGTTACTGACTCAACAATGATTATCATTTTAAATGTGAAACACAGGCCCTAAATGGTTCTTTATGAGAAACCATTGTTTTCAAATATCTGAAATTAATTAGACCATGGCTACAGTCAATGTGCAAATATCAAACTGAACATCTGTGGAAAAAAAGCGCTTCCCATCACTTGAAAGAATATTGTGGGTCTGAAACAGTCTCTCCAGGAAAATCTAATTTGTCTGGCATAGGCTCTCTTAAGCTATCTTTTGTGGCTTCACAATCACCTTTTCTTTGTCTCTTCTGCGCTCTTTTTTTGCCTCCTGAGCTGCTGTGTGTGAAAAAAAACTTTACATAAAAGTAAAGGAAATAATTCACACAATTTACATGTCAGCAGCACTAAGGTCAGTTCGAGCAAAATTAAAGATCCTTTCAAAGTTATTCCACCTGGTCAGTGGCTCTGAAGGTCCAGCTTCCCACTCCCGTCTACTTGCAAAGGGTTGTGCCATGGCAGCTGTGCTGAAAATGAGTCCATTGCCCCAGTTTGCCTCTCAAAGGTACAGATATGTAGGCTGCTTCATTATTCTGGAGTGATTCAGTTATCTAAGCCCCAATGTGTTTTCAGAAACCACAAAATCTCCCAAAACAATAGACTTTTTGCAAGTTCTCAGATTCCATGTTTAAGAAAAAGCTTTTTTTTCCTCCCCAGTACTTCTCTTTCCTACGCTTCAAGTGAAATATGTTTTCAGAGGCAAATTAAAAATCTCCAAAGGAGTCAGGCTCAGCAGCAGTGGTAACCATAGTGTACACAACCGCTTTCTCAAACAAAACACTTGATGGCTTATGTCAATGTTTCTTTTGTGGCAAAACCCTTCTCCACCTATTTTTACTCCATATTTCTTCAGCAGAGGGGAGAGCACTCAGCTACAAAAAACCATGAATAGAGTGTTTCATTTGGTAGCAGAACAAGCCACAATTGATGGTTAGGTATTATTTCTGCATTAAATGTAATGATGCAGACACGGCACTATCTGCACTCAGATAGTCGGTTTCCAGGACAGGATTTATCAGGAGAAGGTCCAGGCTTTCAGCAGCACTGGATGATGATGGCAAAGGCAATGATGTTTTCCTCCTGTGTTCTGATGCTGCCTTCTGTTCTGACTCAGTGTTTCTGCCTTGACTCCAAGGACAAGGGGCCAGACTGGGATGTTTTATGTTTCCACAGCTAATCCCCCCAAAAGCTGTGTCAGGAAGCTGGTGGTTTTTGGTTCTGGCTGGTGTAAGTGTCAGGCTGTGTCTCCAGGTCAGGCTGAAAGAGCAGCCTGCTTCCCACAGCTGGGTCTGGCTCCTCGGAGAATGGCAGCTTTGTGATTTTGGGGAGGAGTGGTCAGTGTGGGCAGGTCACCACCAAGGTCCTTCTCAGGGCTGATCCCTGTGAGGACTAAACGCAGCACAAGGCAAGAAAGAGGCAAAGAAACTAAGAAACTTATCAGTACAGGGTGGCCTGAGCCATAGTCAAGTGTTGTGCTAATCCATGCTGTCCTGGGCTTCCTCTGATAAACTCCATCCTGGGCATGCATTATTTTTGTTTTGATAACTCCGTGGCTGCATCATAAACTTGAGTGCAGAAGTAATCCTGAATAATCAAATGTGGGTTTGTTCTCTTGCTGTTACCAAAATAAATGAGTCTTTCATACTCTTTTTTTTTTTTTTTTTTTGGTTTTTTGTTCTTTTTTTTTATGATAGGAAGGTACCACCATTGTGCAAAGAATAAACTCACTGGGTCTGGTTCCACACTGATAGGGCAAACTCTTGAAATGGATTAAGAGAGATTTTCTTAACTAATCTCTTCTTCCTGGGCCTTCTCATCCTTGGCTAAAGCAACTACAAACATTCACAATGTGATTAATCCAAAACCTACCAAAGTCACTGGAAAGATCCTGCTAACTCCACAAGTGTCAGTCAACAGTTTCTTCTCCTTGCCTCTGTGTGAAGGGGAAGCAAAGAAATTAAATAGATCAGGAAGACCCTAAAAAGTGGAGGAAAGAGGGAGTTTAGTCTTTTTTCTTGCCCCTCCACCATGCTGAAAATCTCTGCTTTCCTTTGGGGACTCCCTTCTGTTGATTGAACTAGAAAGGTGGAAATCTTGGTAGCTGTTAGCAGGCAAGGAGGAATGAAAGCATCCATGTCTACAGGAAGAGCCTTGAGTAAAAGAGAGTAAATTTGGGTTGAAAGATCTGATCCTGTCCTGGCATCTCACAACTTTTGATTGGCTCTCAGACTTGTCCAAGATAATAGCTGTCATAATGTCATTTAAACAAACAAACAAACAAACAAATATATTAACAAAAAAATAGGCTGAGGAAGTCTGCAAATATGTCTTGGCACAATTTATAATAATCATGGGGTAGCTGTAAACATTTGCCCCCCCCCAAAAAAACTTATCACTTCTTATGAAGGAAATGGTAGCTTTTTTTTGTTCAGTGGGGAAAGAACAGGTATGAAAGCAGAGAGAAAAACTCAGTCCCTCTCTGCTCAAAACTACCCTACTTTGTTGAATATTCTCTGATTTTTAATGATTTTTTTTTAGTTTTTTGAGGGCCTCAGCTAAGGAAATGTAACATTCTTGAACCTCGTTTGAGTTTTACACAGAACATGAATCGTGGTGGGAGCAGAGAAGAGGAAATAGCTTTGCCCTGAAGACCTAAACACCAAATAAAAATAATCAGAGACAGAAAAGAAAAGAAAAGAAAAGAAAAGAAACCCCAAAAAACCCCAAAACAAAACGTGATTTGCCAAATGATCATGCTGTTTGTGAGGAAGATGGGCTCAGTGCTTTGGGAAGCCCAGGACTGTCAATGAGTGAGAACTGATTTGTGATGTACACCAAGAGCTTCAAGCTCCATGTTCTCCCCACACCATTCCCAGATCTCTGCTATAACTCAGTCTTGGCTGCCATCAAGAGTTTCTCACCAAGTTTTGGTGACACACATGCCATTTTTATCCTCCATCTGCTAAAGGAAGGATAAAAAGAAGTGTTTCTGGTATCCAGACATTCAGTGAAAGGTTTTCTCTGTTGCAGCAACTGGGGTCTCCCAGGATGAGGGAGAATGGGAACAATGTTAGCATTCATTGCACTGGCTGTAGGAGCTAAAAGATGCCCTTTTTAGTATAAAATCAGACAGAAATACCATAAAGTTTGTGAGATTTTTACATACTAATGCAAGTGGACCTACTCTGCTGTGAGTGCAACGGAGGGATTTTCCCATCACCTGACTGAGCACAGCCCTTCAGCACTGTAGTCCCAGAAGTTTTGGACATTTCCATGTCCACAAGTGCTCAGAGAGCAGCCTCTGATATCTCTTTGGGGTGATGAGTCTGCAAATGGGGCTGGTGAGGAGCAGATAAGGGCCTCTCACGCTGGGGGCACCAGGTCTCCCCAAGACTCTGCAAAAGCTTCTGCCACATGGAAGTTTTGTGATGGCTGCTGGTCCTTCCCAATGGTCCAATGAGCCAAGAAACCATAAATATGGATAGTACCACCTGCCTGGTGTTTGATTTTGAAGGGTGAGAAGGGGTCCAGGGCTGCTCAGACGGGCAGGTGATGTATTTCTTTTTCTTGTCATTGGCCTTGGCTACCTCCTTGCACAGCACACTACAGGAAAAAGCTATTTGATCACCTTCTTATCCTTTTCTTCCCCTGGTTCAAATGCACCAGGGATGGGGGAAGCTGTGGGGTTGAAATGTTTCTACTGGAACCAGTAGTAATGGTGCCCAGCAGCATCCCCTGTTTCACAGCTTCAGCACCACCAGCACTGCAGGATATCTCATACTTTTGTGCCCAGTGAACAAACAGTTTTACCATTTCAAGATGGTTATGACCAAGCTGCTACAACAAAGCTCTCTGAAGCACAACAGCCTCCATCTTTCCATTCAGCAAGTTTTGGCATTGCAGACCCAGGACAGTCCAAGAAGAGAGAGGATCTCCCTGCCTCACTCCAGGGAAGCAGCTTGGGATGGGTCTTCCTTCGTCTATACAAGAAAGAAAAACAGGGATTTTGAGGAGCCTTTGGCACCACAGAGATAGAGAATGGACCTGGCAGAGGAAGCTGCCCAGGCAGAGAAAAAGGGGGTTGAGGAACAGCAAGATGCCATGAGAACAAGGGAAACCAGGGGACACTACAGCTGAGGGAGGACGAGTGTCAAAACAAACTCCACAGAGCAACAAAAGGCAGGGGGAAAATAAGTGTTTATTTTTCTCCCTGTTTGCTTTTTAATGAAAGTAGGCAGGCGAGTGTTTGAGGGTTGTTAGCATTTCTTGCTGACCTGCAGCTGGCGCATTTTTCACCCACTTCTGTCAGAATTTATTTGAGTTTGGTACTGAACGCTGATCAGACTTTGCCCCTTGCTTTACTTAGGCTCGGAATTGCTTATACAGCAAACACTCTCTGCTAGGGTTCTCATTAATCCACTTCTTTGTTGAGGTTTCCTAGAGGAATTCCTATTTGGTAAACCAAACAGAATTAAAAGGAATGCATCTGCACCGGGGATATCCATCTTGGGTCTCTGGGACCCATTGTCCTGGCTAAATTAGCCCAGGAGGCCTCTTGTGTTTGCCCGGAGCCATGATTCCCACTGGCACTTGATAAACCATTAGTAGGCTGTGTTAGTTGGGAGGTTTTGGCAGATTTGGAGCACCCCTGGCACTGCAGGACGTGGGATGCAGGGTGCGGGGTGTGGGATATGGGATGCAGGATGAGGGGTGTGGGATGTGGGGTTCGGGTTGTGGGATGTGGGATGAGGGATGCATGGGATGTGAGATGCGGGATGTGAGATTCAGGGCACGGGATGCAGGATGTGGGGTGCGGGATATGGGATGCAGGATGCAGGATGAGGGGTGTGGGATGTGGGATGCATGGGATGTGAGATGCGGGGTGCAGGGTGTAGGATGCATGGTGCGCGATGTGATGTGAGGGATGCAGGATGCAGGCTGCGGGATGCAGGATGCAGGATGTGGGATTGGGGAAGTCGGATGCAGGGCGCAGGATGCAGGCTGCAACATGAGGGATGCGAGATGCGGGATGTGGGATGCAGGGTATGGGATGCTGAATGTGGGATGTGGGGTGCGGGATGAGGGATGCAGGATGCGGGATGAGGGATGCAGGATGTGGGATGCAGGATATGGGATGCGGGGTGTAGGATGTGGGATGTGGGATGCGGGGTGTGGGATGCAGGGTGCGGGGTGCAGGATGCGCTCCCGCGGCGGCGCGCTCCTTGCCACTAGGTGGCACTTCCCATCCTACAAATTACAGTAATTAACGCACGTCTGCTGCCGCTAATGAACATCGCCCGCACTGTTTGATCGGCTACAGGGCGCGGAACCTGATGCACAATATTTTTTTTTAAAGGCACGATTGACCGGTGATTATTCTCTGTCTCAGCTTCTAATCTTCTCCCTCCCCGCTTTTTTTTTTTTTTTTTTTTTTTTTAAAGATGCTCTGAACCTCACAATGAGGTCTTTGCCTCTGTTAGGATTTCTTAGCCTCCTACACGTGTGTAAAGTTGGGTCCTTTCCTCTAGAGATAGTGCTTGCTACTGAAAACAGACGATTTTTTGGTCCCATTTCATTCCCTCTTTGTTGCCTTGGTATCAGACTCCACCAATGTGACACAAAAACAAAGACAAGACAGGAAAGCCAGTTTGGGTCTTCCAGCTACTCCTCTCACAGCAGCCACAGAGAAAGTCTGAAAATGAGTGAAAACTTCACAGTTCGGTCTAAGAAAATGTACACTTTCTTTATTAAAAAAAATAAATAAATAGACCCAGGTTTTACTGTGGATTATGTGACACGTCACCTTGCACTTTAGGTTTCTATAAAGCCCAGTTTAGGTCAAACTGATTTTTTGGCAGAAAACCAGGCATAACTAAGAGCTTCATATAGTTTCCATCTGAAAACATAAATCAAGCAGCAGGCTCAAAGGACAGCCCAGCCAAGGTTTGCTGAACCCCACAGCCCCAGACAGTGAGGCTTTCAGTGGATGTAGTCTGATATGCAGTTTTGGCTATGATATGTAGATATGTAGTTTGTTTGTTTTGCAAAGCATCTGGGCGCGAGGAGGGGAGGAAAGATAAGTGAAATGTGGCTTTTTCCAGACCCAGGAGCCGCCCCTGGCTCCCCAGTTGCTGGTGAACAGTGGGCTCTTTTACACAGCCCAGAGTGGCTCAGCGGAAGCATGTGGGATGCAAATGGGAAAAGGGCACGAGAGGGGATTTTTACTTTTTTTTTCCGCCTTTTTTTTTTTTTAAAGTGTGCACCACTGTGTGTATACTTTATCATCTGTGATGCAACCAGATATCCACTCCTACCTGCAGACTCCCATTGCCCCTTTCACTTTTTATCCATCCATCTTTGCCAGCTCCATTTTATTTTTTTCTTGGTGAAATTATAGCTTTCAATGTTGCAACACTTGAATTTGCCAAGTTTTGCATGCTTTTTGTGCCCAGCCCTTTTTCTCCATGTTTAGCTGTGTTAGATATTCTCATGCTGTCTCATGAGGATTGAGACCTTTGTTTTCAGAGCAGGGTCTGTATGATTTTCTGTTGAGTGCCTTGAGATGCTCAATTTCACAGAGACGTTTGTGTGTTTTTTAATAAAAAAAACCAGAAGGAGATAATTTCCCACTTGTGGAACCATTTAATAAATTCTCACAGGCTTAAAGCAACACAAAGAGAGGCTTGAATAATTCCTCTCAGGTTTTGCTCATTTTGCTACAATTTTGTTTTCCATGCTCTGAAAGTCTGAGTGGTTTCTAGCGAAACCCTCCACGCAGTGTAACCTCTGCTCCCTCGCAATCATTTCACTCCGATTCACAGAAGCTTGGATTGTTCCTGCTCCTGAGTATCCCCCAGGATTAATGCCTGTTAAAACTTCCTAACATATTCCAGCCCATTCTGCTGCTTTCAGCATCTCGCTGAGGACTTTCACTGCCCCACTTTGTACTGCAGGTCCTGGGCCTTATTAGCAAACTCTAATTATGTCACGGGAGCCACACTCTGCAATAATGGCCTTATATGCAACCCAGGTGTGCAAGAAATAAAAAAAAAGAATAAAAGCTTGGTGTAAAGTGCAGGGTGGATAAAAGGTGAGGGCGTTTTTATACCCTACAATATTTGAAAGCTGGAGAGAAAAATCGAGTTCCAGATTGTGAATATGGGGCTGAAACTGAGGGCTCTAACACTGGTGAGGTCCCCAGGAAGGGTTCTGGGTCTGAAGACTTGGATTTGTTTGTGGTTGTGATTGTTCCCTGTGCAGGCAGTGGAATGCTGGATGCCTGAGAGGGATGTAGGGATGCAGAACTGCATCAGCAGACCCTGTGGAGAGGTGTTTTGGGGCCAGTGAAGGTCTTGAAGCTCTGTCAGTCCCTGGAATACCTGCTGCCCTTGTCAGCAGCCGCTGTAGAAATCCTTCCACAGAGCTTTGCTTCTCCTTGCAGAGTTTGCCCAGCCCCTTCTGCTCATACACATCTTTCTTGAATGTGCAACACCCCTGCTTCCTGCCAGGGCCTCTCCCTCTCTTGGACAAGCACGTCTCCTATTTTGACTCAAAAGCTGAGAAAACCCTGGCTTTTGGGCAGAGCTTGAGGACCCACACACACCAACCCCTGTGGTACCTCCGGGCGCTGATGGAGAGCAGGACCTGAGGTCTTGCCAACATCTGCTTCCGCAGGGGGGGTTCCCCAAATTCCCCAGGGGCTGAGTGTGTCCAAGGGGCACTCAGCAGCCCTGACCCCTGCCTCTGGAATCACAGTGGCTTCCATCAGCACGAGGGGCACTGACTCATGGGTGCTAATACCCCTGCTGGTGTCTGCTCCACAGCCCTCGCTCCCCCTAATTGAATTAAGCAACTGTGAAACCGAGGAGAGGGGAGGGCTGGGCAGGGCAAAGAGGGGAAGGAGAGATTTGCACTTTCCTTGCCTTGTGCTGAAAATGTTTGTTTTGACACAAGAACGGGGTTAATTCCGCCTCAGCAAAGAAAGCTAAGCACAATAAAGCCCTTTTCTTAGGTAGGAAGGTTGAGGAAGTCTTTAAACTGTTGCACAGATAATAAAGATAAATTTGGGAGACAGCTTAAAAATTCCCCCTAAGATATAAAGTAATAACAAGCTGTTCACTGTAGTTTGGGTCACAGTTAAAATGCCTGTGGGATATATAAGTGTCATCCATGGGAGCTCCTGTCCTGCTGTTGGAATGTATTCATTACCCAATGAATCCTTGGGCGCTGAGAAGCTACAAAGACACTCATTGACTTTTAGGACTGGTAAGTCAACCTTCATAACAGGGATAGAAATACCTTTCTTGAACACTTTGACATAATTTTTGCATAAGAGTTTATGGTTTGTGCAGAGAAGTGACAGCAAAGTTTTAAATCAAGAAAGAAAAGTATTATTTCTTACATTCTTGATTATTCATTGGTTCATAGGAGGGTGCTCCCTCTACTACTGTCAAGGAGCCATCAAAACCTTAACTTCAATTTTTCTCATTTCCCAAGAAGCCAAAGGGATTCCTAAGAGCTAATTTGCAATTTTTTGCTTGTGGGACGTGTGTAGGTAACCACATCATAGCTAGAACTTACACTTTCACCACATTTTCATTGTTTTCATTGCTGTCGTATTGGTTATTGTTAGATTTCATTATTAGATTTTATTATTAGAATTTAGTGTTAGAACAGCCTCATTCTTTAAAAGAAAAAAACATTGGAGGTATGTTTATCTCATTTCTTTTTAGAACGTATATCTAGGTCTTAATCCAAAGCGTTTTTGAATTTTCTCAGGAATCTTCCACTGACTTTGAAGAGCTTTACGCTCTGGTGTGTTCAGCAAAAAGGTCAGACAAAAGGAATATGTTGACTCTGCTCGGGCTTCTATAGAAGGAAACTTGAAAGCATTTAAAATAGAAAAAATGCTATCTTTCTGCAACTCGTGTTCCCAAGGCCAGACGTTTAAGCCTCCCCAGAAGCCGGCAATAAGCTCCTCGTTTAATGTCACAATTAATTTAACAGGGCTCAGCTAGGACAGGGGGATGGTGTGAGTTCATGCACCCGTGCCCACGCAGGCGTTCACCACACACCGTGACATTACCCTCGGGAAAAAACCTGCATTAGCATCCAGTCCGGGGCTCAGTTCACAGCTCTGGGTTTGCCAGCTGAAAGCTGAGCCCCGCTCTGACTCGGGCTGGCTTTGAAGGAGGCCGAGATAAGGCAGCATTAATCTAAGTGAGTGGTTCTTTTTGCCTGGAGGGAGGGAGCTGGAGCTCCTTTGGGAGGCCAGAGACCACCTGGGCATTCATCCTATCGGGCCACAAATCAGTGTGTTAATAGCTTGTGTACAATAGCCTGTCAGAACGAGCAGGAGGTGCCTTTGCTGCTTCTACAAAATCTGATTTTTTTTTTTAAATTTTTTTTTTTTTTTTTTTTTTTTTTGTCCCTGGGACAGGAAAAATAAATGCTACTTGAAACACACAAGAATACAGCCCAGTAAGTGTTTTGGTTAGGGTAGGCATAGGTAACCCTACAAACACACTTTTGTGTGTACAGGTGAGGTGTTTTTTGAGTGGAGGATTTATGGAGGGAAACTAACAGGAGTGCAGTTTTGTGGGCGTTTTGCTGACGACCGACTCAGGAAAATGGTCAGTTTTGGACTGAAGTCTTCACACTGGGCGAGGGGGCTGTGCATTGTCATCTGGAGAGACACCAGAAGTTTCCACAGACTCCAGCAAAGGCCTGACACAGGTGGGATCAAAACTGAGAAGCTGTGACCACATCTCCTGCTGGTGCTCAGCATAAAGGAGCTTTAGTTCCACCACAGATCACGTGGATTCAGGAGGATTTGATATTAGAGACTTTCTGCTCACATATTGCCCATATATTAACGTTTACACCGCTGTGCAGCAAGGCAGACAAGAATGTTTTTCATACTCCTGAGTTCCAGAAGTGCTCCCACACACAGAGCACTTGCATTATTGGGTCCCAGATAGCAAATGAAAGCTCTTACAGAGAGGGACCCACACAATGACCTATTCAGATTAAAACTTGTACATCCAGCCCTTTTTTTTTTCAGAGCAACAGACACTCTATCAGCAGCCAGACAAACAAAAAAAAGAGCAGCTATTTTAATATTGCAGACATTTCCTGGCTTGAGGCATCGTCCAATCAATCTTATAATTCATTCCTAGAAGCCTTTCCAGTTACCCACCCCTAACCTACACCCACAGTGGCACTGAGAGGGTCCCATCTCCAGGGACAAAACATAAGTGGTAAATATTCAGCATCTTGTGAAAACACAGAGGTGGATGTGGTGCAAAACACACCTCACCACTCCAACACCAAGAAACCAAGACCACAAGAACTGCAATTTCATTTCTCTAAACTCCTCAGACTGGGGAGTGAGAATGAAACGCAGAGCCAGTGGCAGCAGGGATATGGGGAAGACAACAGGGGTATGGCTCAGTTGTGTAGGGATGGGGTCAGGAGAGCCCAGGCACAGGTGGAACAGGACTTGGCAAGGGATGTGAAGAGTAACAAGGTGAGATTCTGTCAGGGCAGAGGTCAGAAAGAAAGGCCACGGAGAGAGCAAAACCCCTGCCACTGCTAGCAGAGAGAATTTGGGCATCACTTGATGAAACTGCAGAGTGACCACGTCTCTGTGGCCTGCTGAGATGCACCCCAGCACCCTGAGGGAGCTGGCTGGTGTTGCCAAGCCACCTTCCATTGATGCCTCAGGTATTAACTTTTATATTTTTCATATTCTATGCTACTTTAGAGTGTGAGCTTCACATGAGGGGATGGGGAGCTCTGTGCACAGAGCCGGGAGACAAAACAATTCCTGCTCCAGCTGGGCACCAAGGACAAATGATCCAAATCTCAGCCCAAGAGCACAAACCCCGTGGGCTGCAGAGAGAAAAACAAGCAGGATGGGAGTGCAGGGGCTGAGCTGGAATTGGACACTGAACTGCAATGTGCACATGGAGCAGAGCTGATCCCAGGGAGAGACCCCGGGAGCGCTCGTGCATTTTGGGACCATTTGGGTTCATCTTGGGCTCATTTTGGGGCCATTTTGGTTCATCTTGGGTTCATTTTGTGCCATTTGGGTTCATCTTGGGTGCAGCCTGGCTGGGCTCTTGTGCTGCCCAAGGTGGATCCACTGAGGAGATCCTTTAAATAAATCCCTGCTTTATTCTTTAGCTCTGTCCGGCCTCTGTTCTAGGCCTGCCTTCACAAGGCATCACCATCATATCTGAAAAGTCACAGCACTCAGGCAAAGCCCCAAGTGACTGGAAAACAGGAAACATCACTCCTGCTTTTGAAAAGGGAGAAAAGGAAGACCTGGGGAGCTCCAGAGGAGTGAGCCTCACCTCTGTGCCTGGGAAGCACATGGAAATATCCCCATGGAAGCAATCTTAGGGTACATGCAAGAGAAGGAGGGGATTTGGGACAGCCAGGGTGGCTTCACTGAAGGTTCTGTGTCCAGGGAGTCCTCAGGATTCTGTCTTGGCACTCAACACCTGCACCACAGGAGATGAATGGAGCCCACCCCTAGCAATCTGCAGGTGACACAAAGCTGAGGGTGCAGTGACACCCCTGAGGGACAGGATGGCATCCAGAGGGACCTGTGCTACAGAAGTGACCCATGGGGATCGCAGGAGGCTAAACCAGGCCAGGGCTGGTGCTGCCCCTGGGCTGGGGCAATCCCACACACGAGCACAGCTTGGGGGAAAATTCAGTGAGGACACAGAAGGACTTGGGCGTTCCTGTGAGTGAAAGGCTGGATTTGAGCCAGCAGTGTGTGCTCACAGCCCAGAAGGCCCAACACATCCCCACCCTCACCAAACCACTGCGGGCAGAGGGCGAGGAGGGTTTCTCCTCCTCTCCTCCATCTTCCTGGGATCTGGGGCTGGAGCAGCCTGGGACAGTGGGAGCTGTCCCTGCCATGGCTGGGCTGGCACTGGGTGGGATTTAAGATCCTGTTATCCCAAACCATTCCATGATCCCACAATTACCACTTTTCAAACAGAAGCATTTGGAGCTTGATGGAGTTCTCTCTCTGTTGAGAACTACATTAAATAATTAACCTTGTGGAGATGCCATTCCCACAGCATGTCCTGGCAAAGAAGTGAAAAAGGCTGACACAAGAAACATGAGGGAAATAGTTGAAATCCTGATGACCAAAACCATCCCTTAGTGACCCCATTTCTGCAGGCTTTGGGTGCTGAAACATCAGCACACAGTGCCTGCAATTTCTGGTCTCTTCCCTTTTATCTCTGCCATTACAATTAGCCTCACACACATCACTTTATGGTCAAGAATTACATTCATGACCCTTATGTAGAATGTCAGTGCAACAAAAAAAGAGTGTAATGCACAGCGCTCACAGAAATGTTACTGCTGCCTCTTTAATGTGTATAATTTTCCTCTGAGTTCCTTGGAAATGCAAAGCAAATGATTTTATTACTTAAAGTGCTGTAGCACTTTCAGTTGGGGAAGAGACATTTTAACTTTGAAAATGTCAGACCTGGGTGGCGGGGGGACATTAGAAATGAACATTTCAGTGTTCTCTTTTCAAACCTGCAGAGGGAAATAAGCTCAGGAATCATATATTTCCCTTTTCTTTTTATCATTGTTAGAAATTTCTCTGCCTACAGCCCAGTCAACAGCAATTCAGTTGTGATTCATGGGTTTAAAGCCTGAATTATGACAAAAGGAGCCATAAATTGCAGGAATTATTTTACTTTAAAGATGATGGAGTATCTACTCTGACCAGAAGACTTTTAATCCATTATATTTCTTAAATAAATATGCCTGGGCAACTAATCACTTGCTATTAGCACTCTCCTATGATCACTTCAACTAACAAAACAGTGTATCACTTAAATAAACTGGCAATGTGAACAGGGTAGATTTATGGGCTTTAATTTCTCAGCTCACACTTGTCTCTTGCATTTAAAACAAATACCAGAGTGTAGCTGTTGGCTGATGTTTGTAGAATCCATTTGTTCCATGTTTTGAAAGCAACTGTAGTATTCATCAGCCAGTTTGGGACTGAATTATTATGAAGAAAAAAAGAAAAAAAAAAAAAAGCCAAAAAACCAACCAAAAAACCCCAAGGAACTCCAAGCAAACCCAGCTAACTAACAAGGTTAACAAAAATGCCTCTGGATTTTATGGTAGCATTGGAATTTATTTTTTTTTTTCAATTTTCATGATGACTTATTGTTTCTCCAGTGGAAAAGGTATGGCTAGTGCCAGCAACAGTTCTATAGCTCTGCTCAGTTGAAGAAAGGTGTGAAAAGGGGTCCTTGCTAAGCCAAACTGGTCACACAGACAGAGATCAAGTACCAAAAATCTGATGTTTTGCCACCAAGAAGTGCCCAGGCAGGTCACATTTTACCTGGTGCAACAAGCATGGCACATCCCTCAGTTGGTGTTAGTCAATGCAAGTTATACTTCAGGATATTTAAAAACAAAACAAAACAAAACAAACAAACAAAACAAAAAACAAACAAAAAAACCAAAACAAAACAAAAAAAAAAACAAAAAAAAAACCTGTTTCAAGTATAAAAATTAAAAAATTAAATTTTATTGTGAAAAAACTTACTAAAGCTGGAGGTGAAAGATGTAAGTTTTAAGGCAACTCCTCCTCAAAAATGACCTCACCTCTGCAGCAGTTTTTGTGCTTTACCTTTCTTAAATACATTCAGAAGTCCCAAGGGCAGAAGAGTGAGGGGGGCTGGGGAGGATGGGGAAAAATGGAAAAATCAGCTTTTCCTCACTGCTCCATTTGGGTAAATCCCAGCACCTCCAGTGGCACTTCCCACCTGCCACCAGAGCTGAAGAGAGAGCAGATCTTTGGGTTTTAACTGATAGTTTGGAACAAATAAAATAAAGGACAGATTGAAAATTTAAAACAAAACAACAACAAAAACAATGACAACAAAATCTTCATTTCAGGCTGACCCAAAATCTGGCATTTGTAGTCAACTCAAAAATTACTTTGGGATTAAGCAATATGTTCTCATTCCTAAAAAATGACTTTGCTTTGGATTGAGACTCTTAACTTAAAGGAAATGTGGAACAAAAATTCTGTCTAAATGGAAATCCCCAAAATAATCTGAAGTAATGCTTGGATTTCCATTTTTTTCCCGCTTCCAGCTTTTCCTGGACTTTCTGGGATTTTTTTTTTTTTTTAAGATAAATGACTTGGCAAAAATTAAATTTGAGTTTCTGCAATGCCATGATGTCACCACATCTCTGTGTTTCATAGAAAACGTTTTTATCAAGTTCTAACCAACTAATTCATGTCCTGTGAGCAGTCTATAGTAAACACAGCTCAGAAAGGAGTTATTTCCCATTAATAATGAACCCAGTAGCTGGAAGGAGAAATAAAATAATTTCCCTGTTTGATTGCAGGGCAACATCTTCTCCAATGTCCATGATATCTGTCATTTATCAGCTTAACCCATAAAATAAGTTGCTTTGAATTCAGGTACCTGTTGCTGAGAAGGTGTTTGGTGAGGATCAAAATTTTTTAAAAACCCACTATTTTTATTAGTTGGAAAGGCAGGGATCAGCTCTATCTTATCAGTGATTTGAATTTCCACATATTAACTGCAGTCATCTCTAAATTAATCTCTGGTCTCTGCAAGTGAAAAGCAGAATTGACTAAAAGGGCAACAACTTACATGCTCTCCCACACAACTGTCTTAAGTATATATCAAAACTGATCTAAATCAAGCTGAAAAAACCCTAACTCCCCAAAAAATTCAATAAAATCAGGATTAGTTCCATGTTTGGTTTCCTTACATGCATTTTTTCAGTATTTCCAGACTACTGCTGCGCCACTAAGACTTTAAATTATTGAAGGCATTGAAATAGGAGATCCCTACTCTGTGTGGGTCTGGGCTTGTTTTGTGAAGCCAGAGTTAGAATTTGTCTTTAGGAAGTCCTTGAACAGTCAGCAGCAGTCAGGGCATCTGCTCTGGGCTCGTTTGAGGAAATAAAGTTGTCCACACAGTGATATTGGGAAGTGTGGTGACTCACCCTGGAAATCCAGGGACACTTTCCCCCATCCCACACACTCCCCCCGCACCAACCCCACAAAATTAATTCATATTATTGGTGCTGCAAGGAAGGATTTTCGCAGAATCTAAATGCTCTATTTGCCCTGCCAGCATTTTTAGGGAAAGCTACAAGTTTTCAGGTCAGTGGAATTCTCCCAAAAGCTGCCTCCTCCCGCTCATCTCTGCCAGTGAAGTAAACTCTCCTCTGGTGCTTTGGGAGTGGGAGAATTCCACAGCCCTGTGAGGCAGGGGTGGGCTGTCCTGAGCCAGGCAGGAAGGTGTCCCTGACCACGCCAAGGGGCCGGACCAGGTGACTCTAAGGTCCCTTCCCACCTGGATCATTCTGTGAGTCTCTGGAAATTTAAATTTAATTTTGCTCGTTCCCTCAGTTCGACACAAACAGACCGCGCCCCGGTAAATTCATCACATCCCTTCATTCAGTCTCTCTGTGTCTGGCTTTCCTGCCACCCTCCTGAGCTCTGTTCCACCAGGAACAGAGAAGAATCCCCCTGGAACCATCTCCATCACCTCCTGCCCCCCTCCTGAGCTCTGTTCCGCCAGGAACAGAGAAGAATCCCCCTGGAACCATCTCCATCACCTCCTGCCCCTCAGAGCATGCACACTTGCATGATTTCACCCCAGCCTAAGTTGCTCCTCACCCCTTTAGTGATCAGGGATTTTGTGTTACACTTGCACATCCCTCAGGTCTCTCCCTAAACCTCTGACTGAAATACTGCACCCCACCAAAAACCACAACTGAAGCAGAACCCTAATATTCTGGGAGGAAAAAGAGCAGCTTACAGCATTTCCCTGCTGCAGTCAGCCTTGCCTTTCCCTCTCCATGAGAACAGCATCTCCAAAAGGCTGGATTCCTTCTTTTATTTGGCCATATGCTCTCGCTGTAACTATGTTCTTTTCATAACAACCCTGCACTAACCATACATTATTAACCCCAGGAGACCCAAACTTCATTTTAACATTTTCCTGTAAGTAGTGTGCAAACCGAAGGTATAATACTAATGTCTTTTTTTCACCCCCTCTGCTTGCACTTTAAGTATAAGGAGATGGTAAAAAAGAAGAAGCTAAATGGGTTTTAAAAAAAAAAAAAAAAAAAAAAAAAAAAAGAAAAGAAAAGAAAACTCATCCAGTGTGGAGCATCCAAATCTGAATTATTTTCTGGTAGGAAAGAGTGGGCAGGTGGTAAAACATCTGTTCTCTCTCTGGGCTTTAGGTATCCAACATTGGCTTGTGCTTTGCAACTCCTCTCCCATATGTGTCTCTTGCAGAAGGCTTAACACTTGTTGGACTCTCTACAGCATTTTAAAAATCAAAACAGCAAAAAAGCAGTAATTATAATATTATTTCCCAGAGTTTCTGCAATGAAAACTCCCCTCAGAGTTAGGACTTTGTGTTGCACGAGGTTCTGTGACTTGTCTGACACAGAAACCAGTGCCCTGGTCAGGTGTAACTCACCCAGTGGCTGACAAACCCAACAACAATTTTGTTTGTGCTAAAGAACAAACAAAAATCCTCCTGCCCCTTGCTCCTGCACTTTGGGGGAAAAGGTTTCTATCAAGGGATCTCGGAGAACCCTGTGATGTCTCAGGAGTGTCAAGCCGAGGCCTGTCAGGGCGTAATTAACAGATGCAGACAGAACCTATCTCGGCACGGCTAAGCTAGTTTTACACAGGATAAGCCGGAATTGTATTTATTTTCATTTCACAACACGTTCATAATTTTAATGAACTCGCGTGTGAGATACGAAGAGGGAGAGCAAGGCAAAGTGACCAAATCCCCCTCCCTGAGCGGCTGGGTCTGGAATGTCAGTGGAGACAGAAAACAACGGCACTGCAAACACCTTCCCCACTGATGGGAACACGGGGAGGAGAGGAGTGTCAGGAGTGGGGTGGCAGCAGGAGAGGGGAAGGGACTGAACCCTGTGCTGAGGGACCACCTCAAATCCTGGGGGCATCACAGCTGGGACTCCATGGGCTGGGAGGGATTTTCCAGTCTCAGTCGTCCTGGGATTCTGAGACTCTTAGAGGGAGCAGGCAGCTACTGGGGCTGATTCCCTGGGACCAGGCTTGTTATTACCCATCTATGATTAAACCAACAGCCAAAATAGCAAAATCTCAAGACTGCACTGCAATCCAAAAGCACTTGGCCACACAAACCAAACACAATTGCTGATATGTGTCTCAGGCTGAAACACAAGAAATGTTTTCTTGCACCAGACAATGTGATGCAAATGTGTGAACAGGTAAGTGGAGACCAAGATGTTTTGCAAGACGCGCTGGTGGACAAGAGGCTGTAACACAAGTTAGACCTTGTCCAGCTGTCAGGTTGCACCTCTTGGAATAAAAAACACATTTTCCTCCTGCTGACCAACAACAAGAAGCCCAAGGATGCTCTCTGAACCTGCACCTGTGCCTAACATCACTTTTTTGGGCTGAAACCTGCCCATGCAGCAGCTGCCCAGGTGTTCACTTGTACAGCAAAGGCTTTTCTGCTGCAGTGGTGGGAAATACACACACACATTATGTAAAAAAGGATTATATGGTCTCCTGAAAATGTCACACTTAAATATCAGAATATGAAGCTTTCTGGCTCTGGCTGGGGCACAACTCAGTTTGCTGTGTCAAATCCCTTGTCAGAGCAGTATTCACCCTCTGGGGAGATTATTTGTTGCAGGTCCAGCCCCAGCTCTGACCTCGATGGAGGGACACAGGGGCCACATTCAGTGCTGCTGCGTGGCCCAGAGAGGGCTGCAGAGGTGAGAGAAGGACAGGGAGGAGACAACCACCCATAAATCCATAAATCCACCCAGCAGCACTCCCCAGGACCATCACAACACCAGCATGGGTAGGAATTCCCCACTTCTCCTGCAGCTGCTTTCCTCCCCAGGCAGGGCACCTGTCAGTGATCTGTACCCACAGGGACAGCCACACCTGCCCACACCAGAAAAAGGCCAATAAATATGAATATTAATACAAATACTTTTCCTCCTGTGCTGCCTGAAGCATTCCCACTGCCTTTTGCTGCCTTCCAAACCCGTTCTGTCCACGCCACTGCTCTCCCACACACCCCCTGTGGATGGCAGACACCTGGGGGTACCAAAATGGGGCCCAGCATTTCCGCTGCTCGAGATTTTGGCAGGTCAAAAATGATCCATCAAACATCTTGCAGCAGAGGGAGTTTTTGGTGGGCCGATGTGCAGGTCTTCAGCCAACCCCAGATTAAATTAAATTCAATGAAACTGAGAGGTGAGCTCAGGCCAGCCCTGTGTTTGCCACACCTGGGTAACGCAGAGCATCCCTCAGCAATGAGGAGGGGAGGTGCTGGAATGCCAGGCTCTGTCTTGCTCCAAGGTCAGGGTGAATAAAACTCAGGAGGTGTTGTTTTTGAATCCTCACTCTGAAGTTTATTATCCTTATCTGTTACAGACTCACAAGATGTGAGTTCTCCCTAACAAGGGGAGAAAGTGCCCAAAAATGGTGCCCGTTCAAGGTTATTTAAGTCCCAATTACCCAACAGTAATAATAAATTATCAAAAATTACCCAGCAAACAGGTGACATCTATATTTTCTATACTTCTAACCCAATTATGATCACCCAAAAGCCCCAATGCAGACATCTTTCACCCAATTAGAGAAAACCACCCAGATTTGTGAAAAAGGAAGAAAAAGGTGCAAAAAAAAGACATCTAGCCCACACCCAAAATTCTCCATCTTAGTTCCCATATATTACCATATACTAAAACCCCAAATCTAAGTTTTTTCACCCTGTGAGATCACACAATCCTATCCAAACCACACACACGCACAGTTTCTGTGCTATCACTCAATTTTTGAAGCCTTTTCCAAGGTCTCAGCTCAAGTAAACGAGGTGTTTACTTGAGTGTAAGTACTTGAGTGTTTTCTAGAGGGTTGGCACCCCTAAATTCAGAAAGCTCCAAGTTTTCAGCCCTCCAACAGGGACGGAGGATCTCCTGACCTGTGTCCTTCTCAAGGGCTGGGACCACCAGTGGTACCTGGACTCTTTCCTCCCATAAATAAATTATCAACCTCCTGTTTTTCAAGGATTACCCCAATCCTCCAAAGCTCAGCCAAGGGAGATCCCTTTTCACACATCACCCCAAACATCAGAGCCCTCCTGTCCCTGAAGTCCCTCTAGGCACTTGCCTTCCTAATACAGCAAGAAACCAAAACCTTGAGAGCAGTATTTCATATTTTGATATATTTTTAATGACTATATAATGTAAGAACTCCTGTCTCCTCATTTCTTTGCTGCACAAAAGCTCTCCCAGTGTGTTTATAAAGGTGAACCACTTCACTGCCCTCCAGCCATGACAGCAGTGGCTACCTGGTCATCACCCCACCACCCTAACCTGCCACCTTGGCCTGTTTTATGCACTTTAAAAGTGCCATTTTTTCCTTAAGAGAGCACACAGCTCACATCCTTGCTCCCCTGAAGTCCACACAGGATTTGGGGTTGACTGCAGTGTGGTGAGGACTTGACTCACTCATCCCCCTCCCCAGCAAAACTCTCTCAAGTGATTTTGTGCCACAATGGAAAGCAATTTATTACAAAAGGGCTACAGCCAAAATCTAGCCAGGAAAATAAAGAAAAAAACACCCCTGACAGTAGAATTTATAGAGACGTTTTCCAAGGGCCTCAAAGGGATTTCATTTCGTGACAGTTTTCTATTCAAATTGTAATTTCAGGGCTGGGTGTGGAGGAGCTGATTTGGCAGCTGAGTCCTGGTGAGGAGCAGGGTGAGGGTGCCACAGTCACAGGCAACAGGGGAACAAAGGCACTTGGGCCAGGCCTGTGAGGTGTGAACATCAATTTGAGAATTTTCCCCTCAGCTGGGAAACAGAAATCAGTATAAAGCAGTAAAAAAGCTGGCCAGAATGTGCCCACCTCTGCTTCAGCCTGATATTTTAAATTTTCCATCCAGATCATTTCTGTACAGAGGAAAAAGGGAAGGACTGAAGAACCTGTTGTGGTGTGGAACCTACACATATTTTTTGTGAAACCAGGGACTGCATCTTTATTTGTTTTGTTGTTGTTTGGGTTTTTTGGGGTTTTTTTTTTTGGCTTGTGCATCTTCTTGTGCTGTTTAAGTTAAATGTCTCATTTTAGGGTTGTGAACTGGAGTGACAAAATCAGACAGGGTTGGCCTCAAACATCTCCTTGTTTTGAGGCCTTGTCAGTGATTTTTGTGCACCAACCTTTGGTTTGGGCTCTCTAATTTGGGGAGTTTGACTTGAGAAGTTTCCCTCCTGAGCAAGTCTGAAGGTTTCATGGTGAGGACCCGTGCTGCTCAGGAGGAGCAGGGGTCCGTGTACACCTCTGGTTAGGGTTAACTCAGCAAACACTCCTCCTGAAAGATGGAAAAACCTGACCTGAGGGCAGCTGAGCCATCCATTGAGACTGGTGACAGCAACAGGAAAGGCTCTTGCAGCAGCTCCACCTGGAGAAAATCACCAGCTTGTTCCTCCACACAAAACTGAAAGCAAAATCAACGTTGAAGAAGAAGAAGAGGAAGAAGAAGAAGAAGAGGAAGAAGAAGAAGAAGAGGAAGAAGAAGAAGAAGAAGAAGAAGAAGAAGAAGAAGAAGAAGAAGAAGAAGAAGAAGAAGAAGAAACAAATAGTAGAAGAAGAAGAAGAAGAAGAAGAAGAAGAAGAAGAAGAAGAAGAAGAAGAAGAAGAAATAAAACAACAGCATTGCAAAACAGCAGCTTCTTCTGGGCTCACAGCAGCTCATTATGGAGCAGTGGCAATAAATCATCATCCAGTTTGGCCGTGGAGCTCAGCTGAAGTCAGAGTGGAAGACACAACATTCCTGGGAGCTGTCATGAGGAGCCCTGTCCCATCTTTCCAAGCCTTGCATGAGCAGGAACGAGACAAGCTGCAAGAGGCCAAGTGCTAGGCAGAAATTATTTCACTTCCTCCATGCCTCTGCAGCAAAAAATATTCCTCTCCCTAAATCAGCTCTGATTAATTTATTGCGGAGTTTTGGGTTAAAATGTCTCAATTGCTCTTTTGTTCTTGGGAGGACGCTCTTGTTTTTTATAGATATTTATTAGTGCAGCTCGTAGACAGCTGATTTCATTTCCCATCTCTCTGGGTTTTGGCTCTGAGGAGGGAAGGATGGAGTCATGGGGCTGAAACAAGGGAGCAGGACTCAGGGTTTTGTCTCCTCCAGCACGAGGAGCTGCTCAGGACCAGACCCTGGGCTGCTCTTTCCCTGTGAAATAAAATAAATTGAAATAAGTGTGGTTAGCCAGGCACGCCTGGAACATCACCAGCTGAATCAAAGCTGAGCTAAGACAGGCTGGAAAAAACCAGAGTGCAGGGATGCCTTCAACTCATGGGCAGAAAGGATCCATACCAAGGGGAAATTTAGCTTTTACTTTCTGGGTTTAGAGAAGTTGGGAATGGCCTGGCCCAAGCAGGCTGGTGCTGCTAAGCTTTCTCCACTCTCAGGTGAATAATTCATGGATAATTAATGTAAATAATTAATTCACTCATCCTCAGGGATATCAGGTGATGGTTCCTGCCTGACCAGGGCCTGCCAGGTACCAGGAAGGGTGAAGATAATTTTCTCCCCTCCCCAGAAATGGAAATTAACCATGTGCTCACTGTGTGGAAATGCTGTCAGAGAGTATTGTCAATACCTGCCTTCCCAATACAGCAAGAATGAAAAACCTTGAGCACAGTATTTGGATAAATTCTGAATGACTGTGTAATGTAAGAACTTTTGCTCTCTTCTGTCTCCTCATTTTTTGCTGCATCAAAAGCTCTCCCAGTGTCTTTATAAACTGGAGTTGAGCAGGCTTGTGAGCAGTCCTGTAAATATATTTTATTGCCTTCCTCTATTTTTACGTGGATGTGAGTCTGGAGGACAGACTTTTCTACAGCCTTTTCTGCCTAGAACTCTGGCTTTTGGTTAAAATTGAGTTTTAACATCATCTTTCAACTGCCTTGGAAGCCAAAGAGGACCTGGCAACATCTCAGAAAGAAAGGGCTACATGAGGATATTGAGGTAGGTGATTAAAGTGATTAAACCCAGAGCTGAACCCTGGTCTCTCAACCCACAGGAATCAGAACCATGCACTAGAAATGAGATGCAGGACTTCAAAGTCATGGTTAATTAAGCAGGAAAAGAAGGACAACATGGTATTACATCATTTACTCAGAGCAACATGGGTGCTACATGCTGTACTGATGTTTATTAAATTACTTCTACAGCAATAGTGGCATAAAACCAGATATTTAAACACTTCATGCCCTTCACAGGGTGGATGTCTACCTCTGGACATGAGTTTTGCCATCAAATATTCCTCTCAGACTCCCTCCAGTGAACAGCAGCTCCGTGTGTCAGTGGAAGATAATGAGGACAGCATTTTTCAGTTCAGCATTAAAGTGGTTTCATGTGTTTGTTTCCTACCCAAGGAAGGGTATTCCAGCAAGGAGCCACTGGTTGGATTCCCAAAAAGCTGAGGCTCACAAGAAAACCTTTACAAGATGATTTTCACAGTGTCTTTCCAAAATCACCTGCCCAGCGGCTCTGTGTGGCTGTAGGAATGATGGCAAAATTTTCCTTGGTTAAATATTTCTGCACAAGGAAAATAGAGCCATAAAAAAACCTCCAAACTGAGCTTTGTTTCCTTTCCAAGAAGGAAGTTTAAAATAGAATGGTCATCCTTTCAATCCAGGGCTTGCACAAACATCACCTTGGATGATATTAGAATTCAGGAAAAAAAAAAGAAAAGCAAAAACCAATTAAAAAACCAAAACCAAAACCAAAAAACACAACAACAACAACAACAAAAAAAAACCAAAAAAAACCCCCCAAAAACCAAAGAACAAACTAACACCACCACCACCAGCACCAACAACAACAACAAAAAAAAAACACCCCAAAAAACCTAAAAAACCAAAAACCAAAGGTGATTTCTGGTTGCTGTTGTCACATCTGCCCAGTGGGACAGCATGAAATTCAAGACCACACAGTGCCAAACTTCCCAGATCCACATCTTCAAGAGGTTTCACTGCAATTCTTACTTTTTATTCCAATGCCACTGGTGAAAATGCTCAGTGAGATTGACCCCAAGACTCATCCCTAAGGGATCTCCAGAAGCAATTTTCCTCCAGCTCAGTGTTCTCCTTCTTGAAAGTGTTGGTCTTTAAAAATATAGTTTCATTTCCCTAACAGTACCAGATTAATCCTGAGGACATGCATGAATGAAATTAATTCTGGAGCATGATTATAACAGCAGTGAAATTGCTTAATGGTCAGCAAAGGATGAAAAATTCAGATTTGACCAACAAAAAAAAGACAAGATGCAGGATGACAGATCAAAAGGAATTGCAGGAGAAAGATTTCATGAGCAGGCAGACTTTGTGAAGGGAATTAGAATAAAATTAGAGCAGGAAAATATTTAGTAGGAGACTGAGAGGATTGATGGTTGGTCCTCTCTCAGTGGGGGTAACCAAATCCTGGGCATTTTTCTCAATTAGAATTGCCCAGAAGAAGTTCAGATGTATCACCTTCACTCTCCAAGCACCCTGGACATGCTTTTATTGCCTTGTTTTCCTTCCATTTTGACTTCATCATTCTGATATTTTATTTTTCCCACCAAAAAAAACAGGGAAAAAAAAAAAAAAAAAGAAAAGCTTTGCCTTAAACATTTATCAGCACCTGGATCCCCACGTGTAAAGAGTTTTTCTTTCCTCAAGCACCTCCAGGTTGATTGATCAAGCTGCAGGAGCTGCCAGAGACAGCTGCACTACACTGAATATTTCCAGAGAATCACATTTATCCACACAGTCATTCCTACATCACAGGCACAAAGGGAGGGAGAATCTGATGCACACACAGCCACACACACGAGTGTCTGCTTTGGGGAATAATAGTGAGAAGGGAGTTAAAATAGTGATGTACATTGTCAAAACATTACCTCAAAATCAAACTAACATTATCATGGCAAAGGCAACACTTTATGCAGCACTTCCTCAAGAATTGATGGGGTTTTCTGGTTTTTTGTTGGTTCTTTTTTTTTTTTTTTTTTTTTTTTGGGTTGGTCCAGAATTTTCTTTTTCCTCTCCTGAAAAGAAATGTTTTTGAGCTGTGCTTTTCAAAATTTGCTGGATGAACTCAGACCTCAAATAAGAAATTGTTTTGCATGACAATACCCATCCTGTTCAAGCAGTTACATTAAAAGTATAAAACTCTAGGTGAGTTCAAATCTTTAATGAAAACATGGTTTTTCCTTCTGCAAAGCAACTGCATGTTTTATCTTTCCCCAAAAATACAGTTTAAACTGCTAAAAAAAAATTACCTGGGAAATAATTTGTAGATCAATATCGAGGAGAAATGTTCATAAAGATTCTCTGGAATTTGATCTGTCATTCCTTACTTTGACTAAGTTCCTGCCTTTAAAGACCCATTTTTGGGCATTTTTCTCTGTGTTGTCTCCTGTAATTTTGGGTAGGGGAGAAGCAATTGAGGGATGTGACATCTCACTGGCACACCTGGAAAAATTTACAAACAGTGAGTTAGAGAACTCTGACCACAAACCAAAACAAGTCTAAGTTTGGTAGATCTGCTAAAGAGGAGGGTGAACGGAGTGAGGATTAAACAAAGAACTGCTCACGCAGGGATGGCAGAGACCTTGGCTTTTCTCAGACACAACCAAGCAACACCAAGTAAGCTCTAAAAAATAATTTTATGAGGCAATCCCACAGGGTTCCCTTCCCAAGGAGCACGAGTTAATTTGAAATAGATTTCACCTGTCTGGGTGAATTGGACCATATTTCCCTGCACAGGGAGGAATGAGTTTAAAGACAAAGCAGAGATCCCCAGTTCTCTCACAGACAAATGCACTTCCTAAGGAATTTTCACTGATTTCCTGCAGTTTTTGCAACACCACCTCTGCTCTCACACCATGAACGACCCACACAGAACCGATTTGGAGATTGGTGGGTTTTTTCCCTGTCAAAATGGACTGGAAAATGGAAACTTATTAAAAAAAACCCAATAGTTTCTCAAATAAATCTTCAGCAAGGATTTCACCAGGAGGCTGAGGACACTGACAGTGCCAGGAGGGGTCTGAGTGTGCAAAGAGCCCCAGCTGGGTGGGAAAGGGCTCTGCACACCAGGGCTGCAGCTGCATCCCCCACCAGGAAATCTTCTGCTCAGCTCCTGGCCTGCCTCTGCAAACCTCAAAAAAACCAAAAAAAAAACCAAAGAAACAAGCAAACAAACAAACAAAATGCACAAAACCCCCTGAAATAAACAAAACCCCAAAAAACAACAACAACAACAACCAAAAAAAAAACCCGCACAAAAAACCAAAAACCAACAAAAACAAGAAAACCCAAAAAATGAAAAACAAAGAAAAAACACAAAACTCCCCGAAAAAAAACCAAAACCCACCAAAAAGAACAAGTTAAAAAAGGAAAGAAAAAACAAAAACAAAAATGGATAAAAACAAAAAAAAGGGAAACAAAAAAACCAACCAAGGAAAAAACCACAAAACCTCCCCAAAAAATGAAACCCCACAAAAACAAAAAAAAAAAAAAAAAAAAAAAACCCACACAAAAAACTACACAAGAAAATAACCAAAAAACCCCAAGAAAACCCCAAAAAAGAAAAACAAACAAACAAACAAACAAACAAACAAACAAAAAAACCCAAAAACCCCTGAAAAAGCCCCAAAAACAACAACATCAAGAAACACCTAATAAAACCACACAATAAACAAAAACGAAAAAAACACCAAAGAACCTCAAAAAATTAAAAATAAAAAAACTCACAAAAATGAAACAAAAAGAAACCCCCCAAAAAACCCAAATCAAAACAAAACAAAACAAAAAAAAAATCCCAAAACCAAAACCAAACCCCACAAACACCAAGAAATAAAAAAACCCCCAAAAACACACATTAAAAAAAAAAACAAAAAACCCCAAAAAACCAAAAAAACCAAAACCCACAGAAAAACCCCCAAAGAAACCAAAAAAACCCAACCAAAAAAAGGAGAGAAAAGTAACATTTCCTATTTGCAACAACAGCATTTTACTATTAGAAACCCCTTTACTATTAGGAACAGTTTCCTGAAAGGGGGAGCTCTGTGGGATGTTCAGCTCCATTTTCTGCTGCAGGCACAATCCAGCCAAGCTCTGGCACTCCGGGTTAAGTCATGGAACATTTTCACCTCAGAACTGAAACCATATACAAGCTTCTGCTGAAAGCATTGTCAGATCAGCACTGGAAGATTTTAAATCAGGCCGTGCCTCTGAATGGGTGCATGAATGGCTCTTTTGTGGCCCTGCCACTTCCCAGGCACAAAGCCTTTTTAGCAAGCAAAATATTTTGGCCATTCTTATTTTTGCTGTGTGATTTATAACACTGTCCCAAAGCCCTTTGTGAATCTAAAACGCTGTGACTGTGGTTTTTTTCCAGAGAGGAATGATTAAATATAATATTCTGAGATCCCCATGTTCTTGTATGAAGCCTGCAAATGCTGACAGGGATGCTTTTAATGGAGTATAGGATGGAATTCTGGCAGAATCAGAGCCACTTCAAAAATATCAAGTATTTCACCAAAGAGCTTTGCAACCCATAGAGCACAGAGGATTTCCAGGGCTGACTTCAGTGGGATTCCTTCTGAGAAAGAACTGGATCCTTCTGCCTTAGGCAAGGATGGATCCAGGCTCCTGGAAATGCAAAGCAGAATCCTGAGGTCCACGCTGAGCTCTTCATTTTGGCCACTGAAGGTAAATGCATGTTACCTTTGTCTTTTTGGTGAAGCTTTAAATCAAAATTAATGCTTCATTTTGGGGCAAGACAAGCTCAGGCATTAACAGTTTTTGGTAATCACTATCTTTACTCATAATGTTTAATAAATAAAGACAAATTTGACATATTTTTTCAAATGCATTTTATTTTTCTTCCTGTTTTTTAAGAAATTGCCATAAGGAAAAAGCTGAAGTATCAAAAATCACAATTTTAAACGCTGTGGGTTTCTAGAGAAAGTTAAAACAGAGTCAATACCAACTTTAGTAGCACTTTACTCCCAAAAGCTGGGATACCTTACAATGCACAGTGCCACAGAGAACCCTCCAGAGAAAGGACATTTGCTTTGACTCAGAGCAGAGCATCCCAAAGTCACACCTGCACCTCGAATAAAGCTGATTTATCCATTCCCAGCCTGGGCTGAGCTGGGAAAGGCTGAGCCAGTGCTGGCCTGGCACCACTTCACGCCTGGAGTCTGGGAAATGTTAGATCCTGAGCACAACCAGAGGCTGTGAGGATGCCAAAACTCACCCACAGTGCCCTGCCTTCCCCACTCAGGGATGGAAGCTGCACGTGGAGCCCAAACTCAGCGTTGGGACACCCAAAAGGAGGTGCAGCAGCCCAGGGCTCTGCAGGAAGCGTGGTGCAGGAGGGTTTAGAGCCTCAGAGCAAAGGTTTTGGCTTTGCTCTGTAAAAAAACAGCTTTTGGTTCATAACTTCTCCCTGCTGGAAGCAGCAGTGTCCCACTGCCCAGCCCCGGGTGGCTACATGTGCTCGAAGAGCTCCTGGGGCTCACAGGAGTTTTCCAGGGTTTCCAGATCCCAATCCGGGCAGCGCTGCCCCGAGGTCGCCGGCGAGCCCAGGCCAGCCCTGGAGACAAAAAGCAGAGGGATGTGAGACAAATTTGGAACAAATATAAGTAATTCCAACGTATTTCGGGGTTTTTCCTAAGAGGGAAGTGGTTTCTGTGAGACTGATTCACTTGCTGGGGTGGCAGTGGCAAAGAGGAAATTCAGTTTATAAATTTTATAAATTTATAAATTTGTAATCTATATATCTATATACAATTTTATATAAGAAAGAGTTTATATATTTATATAAATATTTATATTTTATATATATTTATACACTTTTATATATAAATATATCCACATAGAATATATTTATATTTATAGTTTCATATTTATATAAAACTATATTAAAAGAGCTTATAAATTGATATTTATATAAAGTATATATTTATATTCATTTTCATTATTATTTTCATATTTCTATTTTATACAAATATATAAATAATTTATATTATAATATGTGAATATAAAAATATATAAATAGAATATATTTATATTTATAGTTTTATATTTATAGCAAAATTTATATTAAAAAAGACTTTATAAATGCTCTGCTAGAAGTTTTTTAAACACCCTGAAAATGACCATTTCACCCACAGTTTCCACATGGAGACCTGGGAAGAGCAGCACAGATGCAGAAATCTCACTAAGGGATCATGTTCCCTATTTCTGCTCTCTCTCCAGGACATGATTCCAGTAAAGACAGCTCTGCCCTTGTGCCTTGGGAAGGTGATGTATCCTGTGTTTCCAAAAAACCTCAATAAATATGCCATTTCCAACAGCTTCTGACCCCTGTAGCAATTACACTTATATAGGCTGAATCCACAGAAAACCAAACCAAACCAAACCAAACCAAAACAAAACAAAACAAAAACAACAACAAAAAAAAACAACAAAAAACAAAACAAAACAAAAAAACAAAACAAAAAAAAAACCAAAACAAAAAACAAAACAAAAAAAACCCCAAAACCCCCAACTGAATCCTGCAGAGAAACCCTTTTTCTTGTGAGTTTAGAGGGGATTTGTCAATCCCAGGGGTGTGACAAGGATTCCAGGGAGCAGCATCAGCCACTGCCTTGAAAATAAAAAGTGATTTCCTAACCTTGGCTCAGGGCCTGGCTGCAGCTTCACAGGGGTTGAGGGCTCATGCCCAGGTTTATTACAGTGCTGACAAAAAGGTGGAAAATTCAGGTATTTCCCAGGATGGGAAGAGCTGGACAGAAGTTGTGGAGAGTTCTACCCTCCAGTGCTGCCCTGTGAGGACTCAGGGAAACGAGGCAGGCAATGAAATCCTAATTTTCAGACTGATTCAAGCATCTGCCTTTGACTGCTCCGTGTGATAAAGTCAGTACTGTCGGTCAAATTAATGAATTTTTCCATTTTCAGAACCGAACTTTTCCGTAACTCCTACCTAGGAATCTCTAGGGAGGAGAAGGCTCAGTAAAAAATGGCAATTTCAAAGGGGAAGGAGCTCTCTCAGCCACCAGGCACTGCATGGCTCCCACTCCAAGCTGCTCAGGCCCTTGGAGGCTCAGAGCTCTGAGCATCCTGTGTTTCCTGGATCTGGGAATGAGTTCCATTTCATCCCTGCTGTGCTCCAGGGCAATCAGCAGAAGCCCTGTAAATGCTGAGTCTTGGATGCTGCCACTTCCTGAGAGCTCTCCAGAATCCAGAAGGGTTTCCTCGCCACCCTCTCTGCCACTCCACTTCTGCAAACCCCTCTAAATTCAATATATTGCTATATTCAGAGTATGGTAATTACTTTCTCTGAAAGTCTAATGAGCTTTCTCTGAGAGCTCTTCCAAAACTCTCTTCTTCAGGCCTGAAGAAATTGTGCCAAGCATCTTTTATATTCCTTTTTGTCATCCAGTGACACCTAAACAGATATCTGCCTCACCAAAAAGTCTCTGGGATGAGCTGTGAAACAGACCTGCAGGAACTGGACCCTTCACCAATGACCTCAGAGCATCCACGCTGCTCTGGTGGCTAAAAATCAACTTATTTAAAAATAAAATACAGGCACCAAGCCCCAGCAGAGGGTTTTGAGGGTCAGTCACTGAAGGTGTATTGTCCTTTTACCTCTGTGGGTGCATCTCCAATGAGAACAATACATGTGAACCACACAGTGTGGAGCACCCACTGATCATTTAAATTAATTCTGAAAGGTCTCATTAGCAAATAAATTAGGCTGTGGAGGCCTTTGTGCCACCACGGGTATTTCAGATATGCATTGGTGTTTTTTGGTTTTTTTTTTGAGCATATGCTCATATATTATTCAGGCATAAAAGAATTAAAAGACCTCTGAGACCCCACATTTGCTGGCTGTGGGATTTCAGCAGTTCCAGAGGTTTCTGATTTGGACAAGGAAGCCTGACAGGGCTTAAGCAACGTCAACAACCATTCCATCCCCATTGGCTAAAATAACAGTTTTCAACACCATCCATGAGAGCAAATCTTTAAGCCAAGCCACTGTTGAGATTTCACACTGCACAGTGAGAATTATTAAGCTTCTGTGTCCTTGTAACAACATGGTCCTCATTTAATCTCCAAAAAGCTGCCTCTGAATAAAGCCAGAGTGGAGGCACCGGGCTCTTCACACAAAGCTCATCAGCATTTGATTTAATTTTGGTTCCAGGACTTGGTGATTCCCACTTGCATGGCAGCTGCTCACTGAATGCCAACAGCCTGCTTTGTGCTGTGAAATTATTTGGGATTTCTCAGGGAGGCTGTATTACCATATCCTGACACATAACTGAGTTAATTTCTGCAAATTGCAGCGAGTTGCACAGCCCTCTCTTGCCAAGCAGCCTGTGAGTAAGGCATTCTTCCTCAAAGTTTATTCTTCTCTTGGATCTCTTTTTGAAGTCTTGCCTTTTGGTAAACTTAAACTCCATTAACACATCTGGAGAACTGCTGACTGTAAGAGATCATTTCATATTTCCTGACATTTAGTTCATAAATTGAGACAGAAGAGCAGACCCACAGCTGGTGTGAATCACTGCAGCACTAATAATGTCACTGCAGCTCTGCTGACTTACAGCAGCTGAGATTCTGGCCCCAGATCTGGAAGAAAGTGGTTACATGACTTGATGTTTCCTTCCAGAGCTGAGCAGGAGTCCTGAGGAGCAGAAGACACGCAAGGCTCTCCTTACCCAACAGCCCAGGAGCTCAGGGACACCCAGGGACATGGCTCTGCAGGAGCTGCACCAAAAAAACCTTCATCTGCTGGAAAGATGAAGTGTCCTTGCACTTTGCTTTTGCCTCTAGAGCCAGCCCAGCACACTGTGGTTATGACTCTACCCAAGCTTTTGTCCTTGGGCAACTCTCATGGGATTTGGAAAGAGAAAAACCCTCGCAAAACAACGTGGATGGAAAGGTTTCCCAAGAAACTTGAGTAATCCAGGATTGTGCCTTTGAACCACTGCATTATTTCCTTAATTTCTTAGTAATTAAAATAATTGCTTCCAACCCTGAGCTGGCATTTTACCAGGAGAGGGGATCTCAGCTCTCACCATCTGAATTTCTCAGTGTGTTCATCCTTGCCCAGCTTGGTTTAATGCTTCCCTGTTTTGGACATGAATCCCAATGAAGGCTTAATACCATGAGCAGACAATAACAGAGGATAAAATCTGATATACACTTTCTTCAGTGTCATAAAAATAGGTGCCAGCAGCAGCTGGTAGGCAGAGAATTATCACAACATTAACACAGATATCTCGAATTTTTGAGGCCCCCACTAAAGCTCATGGCTGCAGCTGAAATCCTGGCCTTGAATAACCAATGTCCCGTGGTGCCCTCAGTGCTCAGGGAAATCCTGTCTGCCTGTGGTGACTGGGAAAAAGGAGGAAAGCTAACCACAAAAAGAAAAAGCAATGGTGTCATGGAGGAGGGGGGAAAGCCTCTCACATGGAGTGATGCACTGAGAACACTCCATGCAGGCAGAGCTCTTTAAAATGGAATATTAAAAAGGTGGGTAGGCTAAATGGGAGCTACATGTGATTAAAAATATGATGGTATTCCCCCTTAGAGACATGCTGGAGTCACTATAAGGTAAATCATAGAGACATTTATCTTTTTAATTCAATGTAGAATGGAAAAAGAAAATAAAATATTTTACATTTTGGTAGTAGTAAGAGTATTCAGCTTCCAGGTTCAGTTTTTGCTGGCATTTACCCCTAGAAGTGATATGAAAGCAGGCCCATATACTTCCAAATAATCCTGCAAAATGTAAATTCCACCAAGTCTTGAAGAACTTGCTGGGTACATTCGATTTCATGACTTGAAATTAGAGTTGAGGGACTTTTCCCTAAGTTTGAAGAAACTGAGATTTTTTTTATGTCGATCTGAAGAGAGCAGTGGTGCCAGAGATCATCAGAGCCCAATCCACACCTGGCCCCAAGACAAATTCACAGAAAGTAGAGAAAAATACTCAGGAAATAGCTGAATAGAACAATTCCATGCCTGGCATTCTCCTAAGCTCAGTGTGTCGAGCAAGTCCAGTCCCCACTCAGGTCACCAGACAGAAAATGACAACATTATATTATTATTATTATTATTATTATATTATTATTATTATTATTTCATTATCACTATCATTATCATTATTGTTGTTAGTATATAATATAAATAGATAATAAATAATATATAAATATTATATAAAATATATAATGCTAACAAATATATGATATAATAGAATACAAATAATACTACTAATCACAACGACAGCAATACAAATTAATCTTGTTCAATTTCACAGTTAATGAAGAATATTTTCAATGCAGCAACCACAAAGTCAATGTTCAACCAGGGAAACAAATGTTCCTTCTTAAGCTTCCATCTCTGGCTGGAGGCCAACCTGCACCTGCACCCATCTCCACCTCTGCACTGCAGGGCAAACCTGGAATTCCCTCAGTGAAACACAACTTAAAGACAAACTTTAAAACCCAGGACAATTTTAAATTTTGTCTTCAGCTCCTGTGAATGATGCTTTTCATTCTCTGGGACTAGACACCACCAAATGTGGGATGATTTTGTTTGATGCTTGTACAAATTGCGTGGAGTTTTTTTAGTTCACATATCCTTGGAATCCTCCAGAGGGAGGAAAGTGACCTTGGAATCCCTCAAATATCCCATAAATTGACATATTGATTGTAGCAAGAGCAAACAAATCCTTGATATTGAGAAGACGCTCATATTTATCTCTTAATGACATAACTTTTAATATCTGATATAATTTCCAATGATTGGTCTAGATCAGTTCTCAACATTTCTATTCATCCACAGCATTTATTTAGTCCTACAAAACAGAAACTTTTTCAGGGACTTCTATCCTTTGAGCTGCAAATTCCCAATTAACTTCAGCTGGCATTGGTGCAGGTCCTTATGTCAAGAGAACATTCTGGTTCAGCAATATAAATACAGCCTTGGATCTTTCCATATGATCAAACACGCTTACAGATGCTCACTAACAAAGATCTACTTAAAAATGTAATAATAGATGTCACTTACAAGGAAAAAGCCTAAGCCATGTTTGTTTTAGACAAGTGGCACACATTTCTGTGGCTCATTTCCACTTAAACTCCTTCCTGCTTAAATAAACTAGACCACATGCACTTCGAGGAACACACCAGCACCGCTGCCTTCACTGGGGAAAAAACACAAACCTCTTAATCACAGCTACAAAAGTACAGAGTAAAGGGAAAAAACTTGGTTTGTTTAGGAATTTTGTCAAGGCCTCCCATAAATCCAGCGCTTTGCAAATCTGCTGGCAAATGCTGGGAGACATTTCTCAGAGTCATTACGCACTATTTATCACATATACATTTATATAACACCAAAACTGGCTAAACTGTGCCATAATCCTGCTCCAGGCTGTCAGATCCTGGGGCTGCAGGGTCTCCATAACCCTTTCCTACCCCTCAGGGTGACCACGGAGACCTCAGAGGGCAAATAGAAAAAAATATAAAGTCCTGGTTTGATTTCTTGTGTAGGGAATTTGTGTGTCCTGATCTTCCTCTGTCTGCATCCCTGAAGGGGTGGGGGTGGAGAGTGGAGGGATGGGGTTTTCCACCCCAAAATGTGGTGACTGCACATGGCAGCTACAGCTGAAAGCCATGCTAAAACAAAGAACAAAAGAGTATTTAACTGGAGAAAAGCAGGAGTTAGGTTAAAGTTAAGTCTGAGCTTGCAGAGCCTCCTGAACCACAGACTCAGCCTGCAGCTCCCTGGGGCCCACCCTCTGCACTGCCTGCTGAAGAATGAAACCACCCCCTCCACAAATTAACAACATTTAAAGTATTCTGAAAGAAAAAAATGGACTCGTTCACAATCTCTGTGTTGAAAACTTCCCTCTCAGGGCCAGAGTGGGGTACTCTGATTTAGGAGTATTGTGGTTTGATATGGGCAGAATTTAGGGAAGTAATATAAAAGGTTTTTGTGTAAGTATTAGTTTGTTGAATTATTGAGAAATTTGAGATGTTTTTATGAAAGATCTATGTTAAAGATGGAAAAAACTTTTTTTTGTTTTGTTTTGTTTTGTTTTGTTTGACTTTTTCTGGGGTGTCTGTTGGTTCTTTTACTGATTACTGCATAAAAGAGAGAGTGTTATGGGGTTGGTCTTGTTCTGGGAAATTTTAAAATTAAAAAAATATCTTAAATTCCCAAACCAAAACCACTACAAGGAGAATCCATGGACTCTTTTAAAAACTCCTACGACCGAATTAAGCACATTCTCCCTCCCTGCTGAACAGTTTCTGCACATACACCTGGGCACCATTTCTGCCCAGATTACCTATTACCCACAGATCTGCTCAGCAGGTTTTGGATTGCTCACTTTAATCAGCTTATTGCAGAAAACCACTCCAGATCAGTAGAGCGTGTGGATGTATCACTCATGTAGGTGTTTTCTAACGACAAGATGCACTCAGAAACAGAGAGCAGCAGTGAGTCCTTCATAAATCTGGGAGCAGGATTCAATTTACAAGCTGAGGTAGAGCAGATGAAGTATAGCAAGGTTCCCCCCGCCCCAATGGGTTTCTATTAAATATAAAATTGTTTTTAGAACTCAGAAGTGTGCTTGCCTCTCTGCTGCCTCTTAACTCCCATTCAACCTCTCGCTGTGCTCCTCCTGACCCCTCCCCAGCCACAGATCTGAATTCATTCATACTTTTCTGAAATGAGATCAAGGCT
Source organism: Pyrgilauda ruficollis (assembly GCF_017590135.1). Classification (NCBI taxonomy): domain Eukaryota; kingdom Metazoa; phylum Chordata; class Aves; order Passeriformes; family Passeridae; genus Pyrgilauda; species Pyrgilauda ruficollis. The sequence goes on from NW_024515209.1 coordinate 162,786, forward strand.
TTGATAATTAAGATCAAACAATCGCCTACAGTGACACCTGTGAGAGCTGAAACCTGTTCAAACACACAGGAAGGGAAAAATTAAAAAAAAAAAAAAAACAAAAAAAACAAGCAAAAAGAAGGGGACAGAACGTATTCAGACCAAACACACACGTTCATAACTTGTTGGGGAAATGCTGCAAAAGAGTCTGGAGATGAGATTTTTAAGAAAGGTTGCACCATCCCCAAATAAACAAGAAAACCCTAGCTAAACAAAAGGATGGCCCTGTGCATTTCCTTTGTGAACATTACCATGAAATAAGGGTAATATTCTTCTTAATCAGCTGCTTTGCCTTTTATTCCTGTAAATGGTCAAAATCACAGAAACCAGTGACAGTCCAGCTGGGATGCCAATCACCCCCGGAGGTGGAAAGGAGAGGAGCCCAGAAGGGCCACCAGGCTCTGCATCAGGGAGCCACCCATGTCCTTTTGGGAAAGGAACCAAGACAACCCCTGGAGCTATGAGACAGGGACCAAAAAAAGTGACATTTTAAACAGAAATTTATGATTTCCACCTCTCCACAGGTCAAGGCACAGATTCAGGGAGCCCATGCAGCTCACGCTCCCTCCACCAGATGCTCCTTGTCAGGCTCCAGGTTTTCAGAGACACTGAAACCAGGGCATTAGGAATGGGTCTGGGATTAAACTTAGGCATTTTGATGAGCTATGAGGCTCATCAGGAGCACTAACCCACACAGGAAGGTGTGACACTGGTGTCCCACAGCCACTGTGCCCTTCCAGCCTGCTCAGCACCTGCGTGGACACCTGCAGCTTCCATTTCACACATGGTGTTAGCTGGAAAAAAACACTCAGCAATTTTGGGTTACATTGGGGTGGAATCAGCACCTTCCTGTGAGGAGGAAAGAGGCTGTGTCAGGCTGAAAAAAAAGGAAATTAAGGGATGACACATCAGCTGTCCACAATGTGGGAACAGCTGTCCTTGGGTCAACTCAACTCTGCCCAGGTGCTCTCCCAGCCCTTGGCAGCTTGGAGACTCCCTGGGTTGCTTTTGGTGGGTTCAGAAACTTCCAGTGAATTTCTTTTTCATGGCCCTGTGCCCTCTCAAGGCCATGGAAACTTCCCAGAGTCTTGAAGACACTCCACACATAATGTAAAGGAACAGAAAAACCACATCAGAAAGCACAGAACACAACGAAAACATGACAAATCTGATTAGATACCATTGTACAGTAATTTTCTTTACACAGCTGCCCCAACTCCAGCCCAAGCCAGATTTTTACCTTCAGCTCTGACATATTAGTACAAACTTAAAGTATGTCCAGAAAATTGTCTTGTGCTGCTCTGGTTCAAAGCAGCATTCAAACCACAAACATTACACAGTTTTAATCCACACAGAGCCTTGAAAATGGTCCCAGTGCTGCACCACCACTGAAAAATTTAGATAGTTTGCCTTTCTGTTGAGTTTCAGCACAGTGATGTAAAGGAATTTTTCAATTTGCATTAAAAGCATTAAGAGAAAAGGGAGCACCATGCAACTGGGACTTTATTAAGAGAAGGCAGGTGTCAATCAGAGAAGAATAATCATGGTTCACAAATGAAACAGGTGCTTCTGCCTGGGTAAAACAACTCAGAAATAGCACTGAAAATGGAGCTGCAGCTGGATCTTGAGGCATTGGGAACAGGTCCTCCCAGTGGGAACCCACGTGGTTTTCATCCATCCTGTGGTACTGGGAAAAAGGGGAAGATTAATGAATATTTTCCAAGTGCACCTCCTCACCTGATGTCTCAACTGTTTCCTTTCCAGAGGAAAAGAAATTAGCACCAATAGTCAGTCCAGGGCCCAAAAGCACAGGGAAGACACTGTCTGCTGTTAATTGAGATTGTGACAGACTGAACAGATTCTGAATCCTGATTCTGTCTGAAATGGATATCTTTGCAAAGGAGACACAGGAGAGGGAGGTGAAAAAGCAAGACACAGGAATTCCCATCTACAACAGCAGATCACAAAAAAAATAACATAAAAATCTGGGATAAAATCTCATGTTCAGAATAGGCAGTTCAGATAGTACAGAGTGATGCAAAAAAATTTAAAAGACCTCGTTGTTCAAAGAACCTTTAAAAAATTTATTTTAAAGCACTATTATAAATAAAAATGGTTGCTTGAAAAGTTTCCCAATAAATCTGGCAGACCAAAGACATTCCTGGCATCACTGGTGGGGAAAAATTCAGAATTAATCTGAAGCACAGGTTTCTATTTTGATCTTAGCTTAACTTGTTGTTAAATAACCAGCATCACTTTTAAAACAATTTACCAGACAGATTTCCAAACCTTTCTACATTTCCATACTTGTTATTGCTAATTGTAATAAAATATTCAGGCAAGAGTAACAGAAGCTCTTTCTAAACCTGGTGGGAACCAGCAGGAGCCAGGGTTTGGTGCTGTCAGAGTGCTGAGTTTCCAGCCTAACATAATTCTTTGGTGCTTACACTTTCCCTGCCCTAGAAGGAGGAGAATAAGCTGTTTCCTGGTGGGAACACAAGGAAACAAACCATTTTAACAGCAAAACACCACAACGCTCCAAAAACCACCAATACAAATATAAATGTGAAGAATAAGTTTGGTATTACTGGTGAGAAAATACAACAAGAGCCTCGAGGCCCTTGGTGGGGTGAGGGAAATTTCAGTGGTGGTATTTCTGATTTCTGTATTTACAAAAAGGAGAAACCTGCTCAAACCTAAACTACTGCTGCCCTTCTCTCACAACAGCTTGATGATCAGTTGAATTTAACTGACTCTTGATAAGAGCAAGAGCTCAACAGGCAGGAGAAAGAGCTGGAAGACAAGATAAAAAGAAAAAAAAAAAAAACAAAAACAAACCCTTCTTATTTGATTGCTACAGCTGTACAAAATCAGAGCAGTAAGCAATGCTCATGCTTCCAGCCAGAATTTATGTAGTAAGGTGTTTCTCTTCCTCTAAGCATCCTAGACCTGATCCCAGCATTACAAAAATCAGCAGATTCAGAAGGTTTGGAAGTGGACTGGGGGCTTATCAAAACCACACAGTTCTCCCCAAGGCTTTAAACAGCAGAAAATCATGAAAGGAAATACCTCCTGTAAGATTTCTGTATTGCTGCTTTCCAAAACGAGAGGGGATAAAACCAGCCGTCCCCCTTTTGCACAGAGGGGATGAAAAATGGGATAGCATAAACATCCAGGACAATCCTTTTGAAGTTTGGATCAAAAAAAAAAAAAAAAAAAAAAAAGGAATGAAGCCTCGGGGGCAGGGGAAGGGAAGTCACTGCTTTATCACATTGAGTCATTCATCTTGAGCACTTCTGTGTGTCTATTACGTGTCAGCATTCGCAAATTAGGCAACAGGAGGGTGATAAAACCAGACATTCCTAGGAAACCTTTCTAGCAGATGATGCTTAATTCAAAGGAGTGGGTTTTTTCCTTCCAACAGTTGCCTGAAAAGACAAAAACTCCAGTGAAACTGTCTCTGGTGACCAGTCCAGATCGATACGAGGCGAGCAGCTAGAGTTAAATCAATAAAGGGAATAATGACCCTGAAGACACTTCACCTCAAAGCAGAAAGCCCAGATGATTCAAATTTCCTCACAGACACTGTCCTGCCTCACCAGGACTGACTGTTCCCACACAGCTCGAAGCTGAGGGGCCACTGTGCTGCTGAAAATGCCTTAATGATGATTAAATACCTGCAGAACGATCAAAAATGGAAGTGTTACAAAGCTGGGTGAGGGAGAGGAAGACATGGGACTCCTGGGGACCACGCAGAGCAACCCAAGTTTGGTCAAAAATCCCATTTCTGGAGAGGCAGTTACTGGCAGGGTGAAGGTGGTGGCTGGGGAGGGGTGTGCAGGTGCCACAGCACACCTCACAAAGTTGTTCCTTGCCTCGGTCACACTGCCCAGGTGTGCCTGTCCCAAAAGAGTGCCAAAAACACCCATTCTCCCACCGTGCCCCTCGGTGCATTTCGTTTATTGTCCCACCCTCAGTGTCTGACACATCTGGGTGACAAACCCCAATTTCTGCACTGACAGGAAGAGCAGCACAACTCCTCCCTGGCAGGACCCAGTGTGGGTCCAAACTGGGAGAAGCTGGAGCCCTGCCAGGTGCAGCACAAGCAGCTTCTGGGGCAAGAATGGGTTTTTTGAGAGGTTAAGGACACCACACTCCAGCAGAGCCTCCAGTGGGTGATGTATTGCTGCCCTTTCCAAAGGTGAACTCCCTCAAAGGAGAAGTGATCTCCACAGTCACTGAGGGCTTTGCTGAGTTGGTGTGGTCACAAGGGTTTCTTCGTGCCACAGGAAATGAAGAGAATCTTCTGTGAGGGGGGGGGAAAAAAAAGGAAAGAAAAAAGAAAAAAATGCAATGTGGAAATAAGAATGCTGTGGGTTGATCCTGGCTGGATACCAAGTGTCCATCAAAGCTGCCCTGTCCCCCAATCCTCAGCTGAGGAGGGCAAGGACATCACAGGTGGGCTCTGCTCCTTCTTCTTCAGGGGCTGGACTCCTCACATTCCTCCCCTGCCCCAGCATGGATCCTTTTCCCATGGGCTCAGTCCTTCAGGAATTCCCGCAGTGTGGGTCCCCCTCGAGCTCACAACATTCCCACCAAACCTGCTCCAGCCTGGGCTCCTCTGTCCCCACAGCTCCTGCCAGGACCCTGCTGCAGCCCGGGCTCCCCTCGGGGGTCACAGCCTCCTCCAGGGACCCCCTGCCCCACAGAGGGGTCCTGCAGTGGGATCTGTGCCCCCCAGGCACCTCCTCCCCTGACCTGGGGGCTGCAGGGCTGTGCCTCTCACACGTCCCCCTCCTCACCTGCGGGTTCTTCCCTCCTAATCTGCCATCCCAGAGGTGCCACCACCAAGGAAAATCACACAGAGAGTCCTGCTAAGGCTGCTGTCAGTGCAAAAAGCACAAGGAAGTAAAGCATGCCGTGCTAGTGGCTGTTTTGCAAGGCCAGATTGCAACCCTGCCATCCAAGGGGAAATAAAGCACCCTTAAACAAGAGATTTGGAAACAAAAATCGCTTAAACAAGAGATTTTTTTTTTTTCCCAACACATCTTGAATTCAGTTTGCTAAGTGGCTGTGGCCACCCTTGCAGCCTCTGGGCTCAGGCACTCATCACATCCTGGAGTATCCCACCTCCACAAGAAATCCAAGGAAATAAATGTGGCTCACAGACCCCCTGAACTTGTCCCTTAAATGACAGATATTCAGGGAGTTCTGCAGCACCAAAGGTGCTCCAGAGCCTGGCAATCTGACTGTACCTAAAACTGGAGACTATTGAGGAGATGTTCTTGCCTATCCTCCTCGGAATAATCTCTGTCTGTGAAGCTCTGTACACAAATATATACATACAATTATGTACAGGCAGCAGGAGATTGCCTGGCTATGCTTTTCAGCCAAATCAAAGGCACACATTAAATATACATCCTCGTTAATTCTAAGAAATATTGGGAAACTGGGGCTTTGGGCACATAAACCAATGACCTAATTACACTCATCCACGTACAGCATTTTTCCTACTCCCAACAGATAAAATGCTTAGCAACCCCCGCTGCCCTTCCTGAAATTTGTTGTGCAATGTTCCTGTCACCAGTGCTGCTCTGGTCTGTCTTAGATGTGACTGCTTCACAGACTAAACCACACACATTGCCAGAGAGTCATCGGGTCTCCCTCCAACTTCAATCAAACAGTTTTGGGAAGAGACCTGAAAAAAAACAATAGGCTTGCAAAATTGAATGGTATGTTCAGCATAAGCCTTACATCCAATATGAGTGAATATTCATATATTCATATACACTCCACCTGAAATGCAGATTATATTCCCCTTTGCACCTCAGTTTTTAAAGGTGTCCTCTCTGCCACAGGAAAACATTTACATTTCCCTTTTATGACACACCAGATATACAGCTGGGTTTTGGGGTTTGTCTAACACTTGATGGAAAGACAGGCATTTAGTTTGCATGCTTGCCAGGCAAAATAGACAGGTATTAAGCACCAATTTAAATGTGTTTTTGAAGAGCTTTTGTCAGCGAGGGGAACAGAAGAGGCCTGGGACAGGAGAGTGTTTATTTCCAGCTTTTCCAGTTTCTGTCCCACAGCTGAACTCCTGTTTCTGGGTGAATACACTAAAAACAATCTAGGGGTAAATATTAAACCAGTAACAGCAAGGTGGAAAAAGAGCATTTTCTCAGACAATCCTTTTCTTAAAGAGAATTGTTTCTGAACATTGATCACTTAGGCCTGAATTTCTCTGCTGACAGAAATCCACTAAAAGAATCCCTTAAAACCAAATGATCAAACATGTTTTTCTCTTTATACTTGGGTGTCAAAGGGTATTTAATGAATATTAATTCAGGCAAGTCCTCTGATCTGGACAGCCGTGGCTTCAAGTTTAGTGGAAATTTCCAAGAGGTCTACAGTTATCTCAACAAAAGACATGGAAAAATAACTTCACATACGTTTATCATAGCAATTCATGCTTACATGCTATTTTTCAAGTCAAACAGTTAATTTTAGAACAGAGAGGAGTGTATCTTGCCTTCTGTCAAGATAAACACTTGTGGCATACAGCGCACAGAAAATAATCCAAAATGACAGAATTGATTTTGGAAAACGACACTCACTAACACAGCTAATGATGAGTAATTCCAGGTTGGGATTTACCAGATTTGATCTGAACCATAAGCTATTTCTTTGTCTACAGCCCTGTGGAATAATACTTTAATGAGACTGTGGCAGTGTGGCAGATTCCCCCCCACCCCCAAAAAAAAAAAAAAAAAAAAAAAACTAAAAAACCCCCAAAAACCAAAAATAAACAAATAAAAACCCAAACAAACAAAGAAAATCCAACCCCCCCAAAAAAATACCCCAAAAAACAAAACAAAAAAACCCCAAAAACAAAACCAAAAAAACTAAAAAAAAAAAACCAAAAAAACCACCAAACAAGCCCCAAAAACAACCTTTATTCTAACAACATAACTATTTCCTCTAAGCAGCCAACAGAGTCTCACTGCACTGATGGCATGGTAATCAATGCCTTTTTTTAAACTGAGAGAACTATCACTGAAATAAAGACAGACTGCCCTTGCAGCTTGGTTGGATTAGTTCATTTCCCATAAAGGCATCGTGATGGTTTCATTTCTCACATCTTGATTCGGTTTTTTACCCGACGCATGTCCGGGATCAATCCCTGCCCACAGACAGCCCTGCACTCCTGCCTTCCCCCACTGTCCTTGCCTTTGATGCTGCTTTCCACATCACAGCCCTGCTCTGTCTGTGCACAAACAGCTGAGCCAGGATTACAAACTCCAGACTCTGCCAAGAGTGTGAGAGCCCAGCATGAAGAAGCAGTTCAGGGATCCAAGTTCCTGTTGCCTAATCAGTCCTTTCACCCTGGCCAGGAGGCAGCCGTGCCTCTGCTGTGGTTTTGCACAAAAAAAAAACAAACCCAAAAAAACCCCACCAAAATCCCATGAATTATACGGCAACACAATGAACTATCAATTACCGACCCAATCTGCAATGCTGGGAATCAAATCCCAAAGAATCCAAGTGATCAAAGAGGAGTCGTAGGTTGCAAATTTTATTGCTGTGTTTTTACTGGAACACAGTTTATTCCTCCTAAAATCTTCCGCATTAACACAATACATAGTCTGAAGCTGTTTAAACAAGACCTCATTCCGCAATTCCACATTTCAGGGAAATTAGCCAAGTAATAAGACAAAGCATTTTCTTTAGGGTATTACAAAAAAAAATTGGGAAAAGTTTTGAAAATTTAACTCCTGTCCCCAAAGCCTTAAACTCTGGAAATCAACCACAGAGCATATATTTTCCTAGATAATGAAAAGTATTTGTAATGGATTTTACAATTAAATGAATGAAAGCTGCTGCAGGATCTGTTAGGGATTGTCAAACCACTGCAAAGAATTCACTGTTACGTCAAACCCACCATTAAATTTCTTGTGCGTTTACCCACAAGGCATTAGAGAAGAAACAACATTTCACACTGAAAGAACCCCCCTCATTCGGGAGATAATGACTTAATTTAACTTCAAGAGTGAAACGTGAGGGTGATAAATCAGCCAAGGGGCTGCATGTGGCACAATGCACACGAGGCTCTGCAAGCAGCACTTGGGTTTCATTGCTGTTTTCCACCCTACATCCCCTTGAAGCATTGTTAAAGGCACTGGAAGCAGAAAAGGCACAAACTCGTGCCTGTCTTGGCAGGAGTGATGCTGGAATGGATGAATTTATGGAATTTTGCTGCTGCCACCAGACACAGCTTTCATAGAAGGCACTTAGAAAGGAAAGAATCTTTGGGTGCTTTCCAGCAAAGCTAAGTCTCAAGAGGAACTTAGGCAAGACTAAACCATGGCTGTAAAGCAGCTTGCCCTGGGAATTCTGACAAGGCTGTGCCCTCCAGCATCTCACCAAGCAATGCTCCTGCCCTGTTGCTGGAGGGAGGGATGGAAAAATACCTGGTCTGAGGAAACCAAAACAGAATATGAATCAGCAGCATCCCAGCTGGGTTTTTTCCTTTGGCTTCTATGTTTTTAAGTGATTTTTTTTCTTTTGTTTTGTTGTTTTGGTTTTTTCCCCTGTACTTTTCTGTCATGGGAAGACAAAATCTTTTCCTCTTATTCTTCTCTTTTAGTACTTTATTACTCTTGTGTGTTGTCAGTGGGGTCCCTCACACTAACAGGTCACAAACTTCTGAGCCTTTTATTACAGCACGCCCTTCAAGTCCAGACTTTTTCCCAGTAATTCTGCAAAACAGGATCTTGTGCATTGAAGAAAAAATTTAAAAAGAAAATTACTCTGGATGGAATCTCATTCTGCTAGTCCTGACTTGACTACCATAATCCTTCCGAAAGAAACGCTCCTGGTGGCAGGAACCTGTAGGTTCAAAGAGGTAAAAGCAGTGGGTGTAATACCATAAAAAGCTGCAAATCACGGCGTTCCCTTCTCCAGCCTGCCCAGCCCAGCTCCCGCAGGCTCTGCCCAGCCCAGAGATGCTGCAGAGCCCAAATCCTCTTATACAACACACAGGAGCTGGAAATCTGTGACCACAGCAGGTCACAGCCTCAGATATGGCTAGAAATCTGAATAATTAATTAAACAGAATGCTCAAACTCAAAGAAATAAGCAGCCTTCCTTGCAAAATACGCTCGGCTGTGCTCTCCTACAGAGGTGCTGTGGTTGAAAGTGGAAAAGTCCTGTAGCACAAACCCTCCCTGCACTGGGAACACTGCAGGGCTCCTGCTCCACAGCCCAAAGATGAGCTCTCCCATCAGAGTAGGACACTCCAGCTGAAACTGCTCCTCAGTGTGGCTGAGGACATCATTCAGCAAAATAAGTACCCCTTGAACTGGTTGCCTTGGTACCCTTAATGAAATCCCAACTTCCAGCGTGTTCAGCTCATCTCAGAACATTAAAGCCTGATTGCAAGAGGCACAGGGAAAATGAGGTGATGCCAGTGGAAAACATGCCTTTCATCCATATAAATAACTCCTGAGAAAACAAGGTGTTCAACAAGGAGTCAGGATGCCCTGACAACTAAGAGCAATTTGCCAGATTTCAGTGCTTCCACATCTATCTGTACACAGATCTAGGGCTGCACTGGCATTCTTGCATGCACAAAATAATTAATTTCTCTATTTACACTGGTTTTCCAGAGTACAGAATTAGATGAGGGGTCTTTATTTACCTTACAAAGGACTGTGAAGAGAAACAAGCTCTGTGGAGCTTTTCAAACTGATCTATTTCCCCCAGAACTCCTCATTATTAGTATTTCTGCAGCACACTGTTAAATTCAGCCAGAGATGCTGCTTCATTTTTTCCTCTGGAAACACTATTTTGCAAGCCAATAAATATAACTGACAATTTCTTAATATAATGTCCAAAAGCTCTTTCTCATTTCAAGTCATCTTCCCTAATCCCATTTCTCATATTACATTCTCTGCTCTGTGCTGATACTCCTCAAGCCTTATCAAATGTTTCCTTTGTTGTCCCGTAGCCAGCCTGTATGTATTTAACCTAAACCCACCCCTCATAAATCCGGGCTCCAAATTCCTTTCCTGTGCACGGAGTTCTTCCCTCCATCCCTCCAGCTGTCAATACCTCCCTGCTAACGAGACCTCAGCATCCCCAGTGACAGGAGACCTCTGCTTATTGGACTAAAATTGAATTGGTCTTTATTGCTGTCAAATCAGTATTCCAAATTCATGCCTAATTTGCTGTCAGTTACTACTTTTTAAGTCCCTTTTGGCATTGCTGCTTTCCAAGGTTCCCCTCACCCGCAGGAATCCGTGGCTCAGATTATTTTTCCCTTGATAGGCCGGCGCTAATTAATGTTTCCAAAATGCTTTCAAAGTGGAAAGCGCCGTATAAATATTAAGTATCCTTATCTGTGATGGGGAAACGTGCCCCATTACTGTTGTCACATAAACTTCACATCAACACACTCTGTGCACAGCCCTTGGTCATGGGCACTTGATTTCCGACAAAGCCCTGCTGACTGGATACAATAATGGGAAATATTTATGTGTGGGCTGTGTACACACAAGACCTGAGCCCTGCAATGTGAGTGTTGCACACACAAAACACGGCCTGAGCTGCTCTGCTGTTTATGTATTGAATGTAAACAGAAACTCAGAACAGTTTGCAGCTTTGCCTGTGTATTTTACACCGATTTTTGCTGTATAAACACTGTCTCACTGAGTTATTGGCTGCCCAGCAAGGCCCGGTGCAGGGGGATTGTTCAATACTGAATGAAATGAAGTTTGGTGAGTTCAGGCAGCTTGGCTATTAATCATTCAGAAAAACAAAACTAACAAAAAGGCCCTGTGTTTCCACCGCCTAGCATTTCCTACATTTGACTTAAACGAGTGTCATTTCCAATGCTCCGTTCCACAAAGGAGTGGAACATATTTCTGCACACTTTAACACCTTGAAAGCAGGGCAGATGATGGTGTGCATCCTCCAGGGCCAGCACGGGGCCCTTGGGGACTCACAGCTCATGGCTGGTGGGTTTATGTCACAGAGCACAAGCCCGAGGGGATGATGAGCACAGGGCACACAAAGGAAGGAAACCAACCCAGATAATTTGTTAAAGCAGGCATTAAATAGGTTGGCAAGGTTTATTCTTCCAAAAGGCTGCATTCTTGGATCTGGTCCAATAAATCACTCACCACAGAACTCTGGGGAGTTATGCAGAGATTTGGAAGTTAAATCTGTGTTTACATATTTGTTTTTCATTGCGATCAGCACAATCAGCATCTACCAGTATTCACCTACCGCTTAACCCAGGTTTTTTTTAAATGTACCAATTTCTGACTCAGGAAATTCTGTGATAAATTTTCTGCAAGCATAGCCCCAGAGCAATGGGGATGGCAGATCTTCACTTCCACCTGTACTGTTCTCCAACAAGCCTGTTTACTATGCAACATTTCATGATATTCCCTCTTTATCTGAACTAGAGTCCCTTTACAAACTTCAGACCAAAGCAGGAAATTAATCTCCTGAAGACCATAAAAAAGCCATTCCATCCAACCACCTGATGCTTTTGCATGGCAGGTTGCATTTGCTGAGCTCCCCGTCGTGGTGCAAGGTGTGTTTCCACTCTCCCCTTCCGCAGGTGGAGGAGGGCACACCTGTGCCAGGCTTCCCAAACCAAAAATACAGCACGTTGTTGACTTTGGAGATTGTTTGGGCAGCACTGCACACAGCCAAGGCACCCGTCATGCTACCACAAGACCAGGAAAAAGAAAGAAATTTAAAAAAAAAAAAAAAAAAAAAAAAAAAAAAAAAAAGTTGTGTTTGCCTCCCTTATAAAACAGAGAACAGAGCCCTTAACCTCGTATAAAATGTCTAGACTCTGGATAAACAGTCACCAGCGCTGGTGCTGCTGCTGGTTACTGAGTTACCACGGGGACAGAGCTGCAGATTGATGCCAGCCATGCTCAGGGATGAGGAACAGGTCTGAGATAATCTCTGGGATAATCTTTGCCCTGGGATCATCCGCATGGCTGCCCCGAGGATGCAGCCACAGTCCCCACTCCACCCTCACATCCAGCCTGCAGGTGATCCTCAGCACAGGTTCTTTTTCCACTCGGGTATTTCTCACCTCTGGGATGCAGCTGGAGCACTGGATTTGCAATACCTCTGTCATATTGCTGTTTTACCTGTGGTTTTTAACACCAGTTTCCTCGGCAGCAGGACACGAAGGCAATAATTCACAGACCACCGCCAGGATTTCAGGACAGAATTCCTGATTTCCTTGACAGAAACAAGGGAAACTTAGGTGAACCCACAAAATGTACAGGGAAAGGACACATTTTGCTAGATGCAGGCAGCCTATTTCAGGAGTGCAGCGTACTTTGTTGTAGTTCCACTCTATTGCCTTGATTGCACAAATTCAATTTGCTTCATTTTCTACACACTGATACAATGCCTGCACTTGACTCTTAACCTCCATGTGTTTGCTTCAGGTTTTGTCTCCTGGCACTATGTAGATAAACTAATACAGTGCTGCTTTGGAAAAAACATGTTTCCTCTATTCACATCATTACCCAAACAAAAAAGCAGTTTTTATTCATTTTACTATTCCTAGTAAAACACAACCAGAAAGACAATGAGGTTGGTGTGCAAGGGATTTTTGCCAAAGATGTGTTAGAGGTGACTCCAGCAAACAGGCTGGAAAGCTCACAGCCATTTTAGAAAGGTGAAAATGCCACATAAAACAAATGTACCTATCAGCAGTGATTACCCTCCCAGGTGTTAAAGTACTGGGGAAAATATGCATTAAAAAAAAAAATCCAGCCTTTACATGAAAGAACATCACCTGTTGCTGTTTCCACAAGCAGCAGGTTTGAAAGACCCAGAAACTGGGACAGCCTTAAAGGAATTTTCCAGGATTTCATCCAGGAATGCCTCTTCCCTGCCTGAAAACCATCTGGGCTCCTTGCTGAGCAATCTTTAATCAAATTGTCTGCGACAGAGAGAAATATTAAGAAGAAAACTAAGGAAGAAAAATCAGGTCTATTTTCACCAGGGACCTAAGCAGTAGCCTGAATTGAGATTTAAAGACAGAAAAAGTGGACAAATGCACTATTTCAACCTCATATTCCAAGTTACAGAGGTACAAACAGATAAATGTGTCAGTAAAATCAGCTTGCCTTTACTGCACAGTAAGCTCTTATGAATAACTAACTTCTTCTCCCGAACACATTTTTTAAAAGAATAATTTGTTCCCAGTCAAAAAGCCTGTGTGCCAAGTTTCAGCACAGAATAAAATCTTTACAGTGGAGTTATAAATTTTTTTGAAAAGTGGGTTCTGTGTACTCACATACACTTAACCATTACAAGGGCAGCAGGTGTCACTATAACAAATGATGTAAAGTTTAATTTAAACATCAGAGAACACACTAAAATACTTTGGAAATTGCCACAGGTCACTTAACATTTTATATGAAAAAAAAAAAAAAAAAAAAAAAAAAAAAAAAAACCCCCAAACCCCTAAGGGATTTTTTTTTCTTTTTTTTTTTTTTTTTTTTTTTTTTTTTTTTTTTTGGTTGTTTTT
>NW_024515209.1:177618-195420 GCF_017590135.1 Pyrgilauda ruficollis
AAAAAAAAAAAAAAAAAAAAAAAGAAAAACCCTAACTCCTCTCCCTAACATTTAATTTTTTTTTCTCCCCTACACGGCCAAGTAAAGAAAACACAGACATGGATTCTTTGTAATTAGCAGGACTGTGGTTTTACAGCCAAACGTGGGCCAAGAAGTGAAAAGTTAACAAATCATTAGACAACATACATTGCTCTGTATGAGAACCATGGCAATCTGCAGAATAGTTCAGGATACACGAGCATGAGGTCAACTGTTTTCAGTAGATAATTGTTCAGTATAAGCATCCTTGCCTCACAGACAAGGCATGCAACAACACACAGGGACTCCTGGACCTTCCAAAACAATTATATTTGCCCACCACGTTACCTAAACAAATACAGGAAGCATAGTCACTAATCACAGACATTATTTGAATACTAAAGAAAGAAAAAAAAAGTAATAATTTTATTTTCTTCCCTCCCCTCTCTCCATTTTTCTCTGAATCACCAGTTTCCATAGCAACTACACTGTTTACAACACAATAGCCTCTTCCTCTTCTTGCCCAGGCTCCCTGATGTTACAAACCACTTTAACACCTACTTAACTTTAAAGCTGGGGGACCCCTACAGCAGTGCAGGGGACCAGTGTGGGTGTTCTGCTCAATTCAGGGACAAAAAGGGAGGAGAACACGGAAGGAAAAGTAAAAAATGCAACATCTGTTCGCTTAGGGATGGCCCTCCTTCCCCAGACTGTCCTTTTATTTCAATAAAAGGTTTGATTTTCAGTATTTCCTGCAGGTGTCCACTCAGGAATCCTGCTCCTCCTGAGCCAGATTCTGCTCTGGGCTGCACTCAGCTCCTACAAATATCAGTGTTCAGTGTTTTAGTCTGCATCTGCCACCACCAAGGCCAGGCTGGACAGGGCTTGAAGCAACCTGGGGCAGTGGAAAGGTGGAATGGGATGAGCTTTAAGGTCCTTTCAACCCAAACCAGCGAGGAATGCCATTAATAATTTACCACCATGGTGCTCTTGCTGCCACTACCTGTCCACAGCAGCAACAAAAAAGCCTTAAAATCAGCAATTTTAACCCACACGGCCAAACTTAATATGCAAAAAAATAAATAAAATTGTCTGTGAGAAGGTTTAAGGGGAAATTTTAGTTTTTAGTTTTCTCTTAAGAAAATCATGGTCTGTGGGGAGATGGGGTGTGGGGCTGGATGAGGTCTGTGCTCCTTCCTCAGGACCCAGAGCCTTTTTTTTTTTGTCTGGGGAAGTCTGAATGTGGTGCCAAGCAACTCTGCTGGCAGTATCAATCTCATCCCTGCAACAGCAACCCAGAGCTGCCTGCCTCACCTGTGCCTGCAGAGCTCTTCCTTTTCTGCAGATGAACATTTTAATCCCAGGAATACAAATATTATCTGTTAGGTATAATTTTTTTTTTTTTTTTTTTTGCGGTTTGTTGGCTTATTTTTCCTTTTTTCTCTCTTTTGCTTCAGCATAACAACTCTGGCCCCATTTCAACAATGCACTTAAGCATGTGCTTAGTTTTAAGTAGATGAATAGGCCTGTTGAAAAAAACACTCCAGTTAAGCATAAAATTAATAACGTGCCTCAGTGTTTTGGATTAGGCTTTAATTGCAGGAAAAGTTTAAAGCCATATTGTATAACACTTAAACATCCACCCATAACCAAGTTATGCTTTTTCTTAAAAAAAACCCCAAAAAAAACAAAAACAAAAAACCCTCCCAAACTGTGACAATGTTCCCTGCAAGAACCAAAGTACAGGGCTAAATATCCCTAAGATGAAACCAATATTACCCTGCAACGTGATAATAAAAACAGGTCTGTGATTTTCATGCTAATCTTTGCTGTCACACTCAAAGGAGATTTTTTTCATCCATCTCCATAACTCAGATTATATATTTTAAAAATACCAGTGCAGTTTGGTGTCTTTTTGGCTAATTTGGTTCTGTTTTCAAACCCCAAACACAGTAATTCAGGTAATTCCAGAACACACATTCCAGCATCTCTTTACATGCTTTACAGGAGATCTTTCTGGTTTTTTGTTTTGGGTTTTTTTGTGTTTTTTTTTTTTTTTCTTTTTTTTGTGTTTTTTTTTTTTTTTTTTTTTTTTTTTGGGTTTTTTTTTTTTTTTTTTTTTTTTTTTCCTTTTTTGTGTGTTTGTTGTTGTTTTTTTTTTCTTTTTGGTGTTTTTTTTTTGGGGGGGGTTGTTTGTTTGTTTTTGTTTGTTTTTATGGGAAATTGTATTTCCTTGTATCACTACCTCCCCCATCTACCTACAACAAGAGCAACCTATTTCAATTCTATTGTGAAATATCCCAAATAAACATTTCAAGTGGCAAAGGAGCCAACGTGAACATGGAATACACAGGATTTCTTCCCTCCTTATGAAGGAGATGTCTATCAGGATGAATTTAGCAAGAAGTGAGATTTTTATTTTTTTTTTGTGGCTATCCCACCCAACCTTAATGCCCATCACAGAGAATTTCATCTGTCCTTGTGAAAGGAGAAGTCTCCCATAAATCCTAAGCCAATAACTGGAAAACTGAAGAGTTTTATTTAGCCTATTAGTGATACCTGGTGCATAATGAGACAGAGAGAGAGCTGCAGGATGGTCTGGAAGGAGGGGAACAGACAGGAAGGGAACCTGTGGTGCGGAGCAGGGATAAATACAAACTGCTGACAACAGAGAATGAACTCTGGCACTAAATATGAACTGGTCATGAATCAGTGAGCACATGGCTGAAACCTGAGCACAGGAGGGACACTGTGAAGTCCCTAAATTCAGCAGGAGGATTTGGTATTCAGCCCCAGCCCCCAGCTGCCTCGAAGGCACCGCGTTCTGTGTCTCACTCTAACGAGGTCCCACGCCAGGAGCATCCCCCGTGCCAGGTACAGCAAAATATTTATGGGGCAGTTGATGGGAAAAGCACAGAGCCAGAGGGAGGGATGAAAAGGCCACAAGACATTTCTCTCTGCAGCTGTCAGGAGGCTGCACACCAGGAAAAAAAAAAGAAAAAAATCTCCAAGAAGTTTTTGCAGTGGTTTTATTTCCCCCCCTCAAGAGACACGGATACAATGATACCTATTCAGCCTGAGCCTCAGAAAAACAGAGAATTATACTTCTCTGCCTCTGTGTGCAGTTCTCTGTTCACATACATTGTTCAACACTAAAGGAGACAGAGGGAGAATATAGTTTCTGTAACAAAAAAGAACTGTGTCTGTTGGGACCCTCGACGTGTTGGAAATACCAAACTTTCATTAATACCATCCATGTAGCAAGGCTTCTCAAAAGATAAAGAAAAATATTTTATCAAACTGAATCAATACTGGACTTTCTCACCAAACACTGCACTGCTTTATTCCTACAGGGCTGCCTGAGAGCTGTGGTTTGAAACCACCACCATCACAAAAATCAATTTTTTTTATTATTAATTACAAGAATTTTCCTTGCAGTCGTTGTGGGAACAGTGCTCACATATTGATCTCTCCTAGGGCAGCTCCAGAAGTAATCCAACTATCTTATTCTCCCATCTTTGCAAAGAAAGTCCCCACAAGTTATTAAAAACCTCATTTCTACTGGGCTGTGCTTCTAACCCATGTGATTTCTGCCTCCTGTGTCACAAAGAACTTCTCAGAGACACTTCAGCAAGGCAGACTGGACCTGGGACAGTTTTCCTTTATTTGTACCAGTCCAGGGGATCCTTCCCAGCCAAATACTGTCCAGGGTAAGAGAGAAAAATCCTCAGAGAGGATCTGACAGCCAGTGCTAAAGAATTTCTTAAAAATGTAAAATGTAAAAATGTAAATTGGAAAGGTAAAACTTTTTAAAAATGTAAAAATGTGGGTTTTGAAAACAAATAAAAGATACTGATGGCGAGACTGTGGAGTAGCCTCATCCATCGACTATTTTAAAACTTGTATTTGTCCCTCCAAAATCAGATTACACTGTAGCAAAGATAACATGTAATCATCATTTGGAAAAAAATAATCCAAGTAGGAAATTTCAATGCATTTTTGCATTATGGTTTTTGTCCCTTTTGAACCCCACATGGTTGATACCAGATGTGATTGTGTCAGCATCTTCCTCAGATGATGTGAAAACCTCAAGCTAGTGCAGAAAAGCAATGAGGAAGAAATCCCTTTATTTCCTGCACTCATGAAGCAGTTCACAAATAGCAAAGGTTTTGATAAATGACAAATGATAGCTCATACCATAAATAATAAATTACAAATGAGAATAATAAATAAATTATAAATGATAGTTCATTCGTGGGCTGATATTTGAACCATGAACAGGTGGGAGAAGGTTGTCTCTGACCCTGCTCCAGGCACAGCCACTGCAGAATGAGAATGAGGATAAAATCAGAGAGTTTGGACAAAGGGAAGCACAATAAATTCCAGTGGCACCATTAGTCACAGTATCTCATTAACGTTGTGGCCTGCATGGCTGAGTAATCTTCATGCAAATAGGAAGCGCTAACATCTTAATTTCATCCTGAATGAAGTAATTGATTTGTTATTTATTTAAAGTCACTGGTGTCCTTCCACCACGCTCTAAAATGAACTGGGTGCACAGTGCTGGGGGAAAAAAACAACTTTTGTACAGGTGTAATCACATGATATAGAACACTATTTTACCTGATTTAGGCCTATCAGAGTGCACACAGCAGTGTTTATCCATGCTAACCCTGAAAGCAACAGGAAGGCAGCAGGAATATTCAGCATAAGCTGCAAAAAGCTGAGACATTTACATGTAGTTCCCTGCACTGCAACCAAAAGACTTAACACTGCTCTGATTTTAACAATATTATTTAAAACTTGCTTCCAATTTCCCTTTTTCCCTCCAGAGACAAGTTGAAATAATAGATGCAGGAGCATAATCACGTTTGGCAATTGGTGAGAGTCTTGAAATTTGCTCTCTTTTATGCTGTAGTTTGAAGAGCACATAGATTTCCATGTTTGTGTATCAGCTGGATTGTATTAATGCAGTAAAACCTGTGCAAAATTGTTTGCTTGTCTTTGGGCTTGACAGTAATTTCAGAATTTCACAGCAAAATGGCTTTTGGTGCACGATGCAACCTGCAAACTTCAACAGCTCCTTTTTGTTAGCTAAGTGATAAAAACACAAAACAAACAAGAAAAAAAAAACCAAGCCAAACCAAACAAAGAAAAAACCCAAACAATTTTTGCCACAAACCCATTCCCAGCACACATTCAGGCAGGTCTAAATCACTTCTTTTTTCCTTTGGCAGTACCTGAAATGCCATGGAACACGTTTGAAAGATGAGTGCCTTGAACTGAAAGTGTTTTTTATGGAGCTGGAGTTTACTGGGGTGCCACAGTAAGCTGAATTTTCCCCAAAGGATTGCGGTGATATTGGGATGTGAAAATGGGAAACTGCATGGAATACAGAAGGATTCATGGGGTGTCTGTTTTGGGGGTGAATTTCTCTTTTGTTGTGAATACTTTGCCATGGACATGTAAATGCAACTTTAATTTTTCTCCCACCTCTGGCTCTTCCACTTGTTTAATTTTCATATCAAATAAACCAGATTTAGTTGCCACACTTCTGTGGCCAGGAAGGCAAGATGTCACCAAAGTGGAAGATGAATATGTGGTAGCCACAGAAGTTGCTATTCCCACCTCAATTCTCCTTTTTCCCTCACAAATTTATTACAGCACTTTTACTGAACAGCGACTACACAAAACTGTGAACTTCCAGCATAAAGGAATAATGCATTTTCTTGTATTTTATTTATTTATGATAAGCACAAAACCTGTAGGAACATATTTTATAATTTGCTTACACCTACTGGGAAAGTAGCATTAAGGTAATAGATGGTGGGTTTTTTAAGTCCAGAACATGAATAATTGAGATATCTACACTGAGTTAAGATGGTATCTTTCTGCAAAATAACTTGGCAGGACAGATCATAAACCATTTCAAATTCCAAAAGGCATAATTTTCTGTATTACATGAAGCGAAAAACCCATCAAAATCCAAAATAGCCTTTCCTGCACATAATGAAATTCCTCCCTTATACAACCTCCTAACTTTTCGAGATGTGAAGTGACTTAAAATGAAAATAACACAGTTTCAGAAAGGGCAGTGTGACTTCCCTCATCCTTCTCTTTCCTGTGCTGTGGTCTGCACCTCTCTCCATGCACCCCAGTTTTTTAAATGCTCACTCCCAGGAAGCTCCAGTGAAGCCTGAGGAGATCAAAAAATGAGGAGCCAGTGCTGGCTCAGGAATGTAGACAGGGTGTTCAGAGGGTGCTGCACAGTGAATACAAAAAGAGTCTGATGTTTATGTTGGGGTTGTACTGTCCTGAGCAGCGGTGGCAGCGGATTTTACCAACCCAGAGAGGCAAATTCAGTGTTGGTTCAAACTGCACCAGCCTCCTTCACAAATCTCAGCTCTGAAGAGTCAAACATAAATAAACGTTGTTGTTTTCCCACTAATTCCACTGCTGACACACTCTGTAATACAGATCTGTTACTTATTCAGCTGCTATTATATCAGTATTTGGAATAAACACTACATTTCTGAAGACACCTATGAATAAAGGGGGATGTTCTTGCAGAATTTTAAGGCAGAGGCTTCATGAGCAGCCAGCTTTGCAGTGTCCTGCAACTCAGATTTCAGATGGCTAGGTGAGAAAATACATGGGATTTATTTTCAAGCATTTAGCATCTGCAATAAACCCAGACTAACCAAAACAACACCATGACAGTAAAATACTCAAAGCCACATTTTCAGGTCTCTGTCATTACGGTCTCTAATGAGAATTGCTGCTGTTGACATTTCAGTGGATGACAAACTCCATAAAACAGGGGTTTGTTTATGAGTACTGATGTTTTTAAGCAGCTGGCCATGACTTTTCAGCACGGAAATTATTTTAGCAGCACATCTTCCATAACACTCACTGTGATAGTCAGGAAACCAACAGCAGGGTGGGAACACATTTTAGGGGGAAAAAAGAAAGAATCACCCCAAAGTCCTGCAGGACGTGGTGGAGGAGGAAGGTTTGGGCATGGTGGCTCAGAGGCAGCCAAGATTAAGGGAATAAAAAGTGATTATATTTACTGAAGGGCCTCCAGGTACATTTTGGGCCGACAAAGCCCCATAGGGCCTACACCGAAAAATGGACCACAGGCCACGGGTTTTCACACTTTTATAATTTTGGTCCATTTGCATATTGGGGGTCAATGTTCCAATTACAGCTTCAGGTAATGAAGTGATTTACCCCAGGTTTCTCCCCCCAACTCACTGTTGTTTCCATTTCTGGCCCTGGGGCAGTGAGGTGTCCTTGATTGCCAGGCCTGGAGAGGAATTGTTGTGTCTGCCCAGAACGGGACAGCAGCAGTGGCACTGAATGTGGAGTTTGGAGTTAGGCACCAAAGAACTGCAGGATCACAAATGTATGAACAACATAAAAGCTAAAATCCCAAGGCAGCAACACCTCTTTCTCCCCAAAGCTGTGCCACTGTTGAGGGGACAGAGGCCCCTCAGGTGTCACACCCACCTGCACTCCCAGCAAAAACAACCCAGAAAAGCACAGAAGGTGCAGCATTCTGGTAGTGAAACAATTACCCACTTCAGAATAAAAAAAAAAAAAAAAAGTATCTTCCACAAGGGAGTTTCTTTCCCTTCTTTTTTTTCCCTTCCCCTCCCCCTGGAAATATGTGCAGTCTACACCCCTTTTATCCTTTGCATTAGTTATTTTAAGGGCTACAGATGATTCTGATGTAAGGCAAAATGAAAATAAGGGTGTTTCACACACTGTATCAGAGAACCCAGTTTAAAAATGCATAGCCTCATGCCTTGGGCCTCTAAAAACACTCTTAAAAATCAACCAATTCAATGCTTTTCATGTCAATCATACACAGAGGTCTCCGGTGACTCTGAATTTTATGAGCTGTCACTCATCCCAATCCCAGAGGTGCTCCTACTAAATACAAGCTTAATGACCCTACAAAGCATGGCTGAATATTTCCATGCTACAAAAATGTAAATTAAAAGCACAACAGTAATTGAAATTAAAGATAAAAAAAAAAAACAAAAACAACCAACCCCAAAACCACTGGCAATTTCTCCTTAAACAGCATTTTTATATTGGATATGGGCTTTGCTCACACTGAAATACACATTTTAGTCTCAGAGGAATGACAATGATGCTCAAAAACATCTGCAGACAGTAAATGGCATTACCCTGAGACAATGGAGGTTACAAGGTAATTACTCCTTATAATACATAATGGCACCTGATTAATTGTATTTCCACTCTTACAAGAAACCAGAGAAATTTCTGTTGTCCGTCACAGTCACTGACCATACTGCTCACTTGAAATTTAAGTTTCATTTTCCCTTTATAGCAAAGATGGGGATAATCTACAAAATTTGGTGCAGTGCCCCAAAATTCAGTGTGCACCTGAGCTCCCTCACTGATGGAAAGTTACCACTAAGAAGCTAAGTTATATCACAGATATTGAACACACAAATTGAAAAAATACAATTTTAATAATGTTTTGCAGGGTGATAATCAAATAAATAAAACAGTCCAGCAGAAAAAGAGAAGGAATTAATGCCTGTATCTGTTCTGTTGGTAAAAGTAGCTGAACTGACTGCCAGGTGTGTAATATTGTGAATAACTTATCACAGAATTGTGGAATGGTTTGTGTTGGAATGGAGTTTTATTCAGGTTATTCAGCCCAAGCCCCTGCCATGAGGCTCTCCATTTACTGTAATTGTACTGGAGGTGTTAAAAAATAAATTAAAATGGCCTAGAAGTTGTGTTACCTGCTTGCCTCATTAGTCAATTATTAAAAAATAATGATTTTAAGATTAAGGGTAGGGCATTCAATTGATACAAATTAATATACTTGTCAGCTCTACTCATTACCATAAGCTGAAGTATCAGATCCAGTGAGGGCATAGAAATAAAACAGACTTTTAAAAAATATATTTAAGTCAAAATGTCCTGTGTTACCAACATGGCAACTCTGAAAATCCAATTACCTGTGCAGACTGACAGGAATATTGTTAACACCTTCATTTCACCTTTGCAGGCACTCAATATTTCTCATCTTTCAGCACAGAAATACAAAATACTGGCATGAACCACCACTGTTACACTAATCCTTAACACTTTACATGTCAAGGCATTGTTAGAAAAGTGCAAAGCTACTTTAAATTCTTATACACGCGTGAAAAAGTTTTTATTGTGAAACTAAGGAGTGACCTACTTTTTCAGACTTTTACAGTAGTAAAATCTATGAGAAAAAATAGACATCAATGATGACAAAAGCAGAACTGCAAGCTGCTGATAAGTCTCCTAATATTGATGGGAATACATTCCCTGATGTTGATATTACACCTGACAAGTGGAAGGGCTGGAGCTGTGAAGTCCCTTCCCAAGAAGAACAGAAGAGGGAAACTTCTTGCCTGCTGAAAAGTGAAATAAAAAGTGCTAAGCAAGAACCAAACTTTCACAAAAACAAGCTACATTTAGAGATCCACCATGCTGATTATACATAAATTACATGCTGTAATTTGAATATTATGGACAGCCTTATTAATTGTTAATTACACAGCGAATGTGCAGAAAGCCCACCCTCTAACAGATCCATCAGATCAGTATATGTGTTACTGCTTTTTTTTTCTTTTTATGTCTTAGATTGGACTAAAAGTCCTATTGATTTCATGATAAGTAAACAAAAAACCAAACCAAACCAAAATTTTGGGTGTACTTTGCCCTTTTTATGGACTAGGTAAGCATGTTCTTAAATTTTGGTGTGGAACTGGAGAACAACCCAGAGAACTAAGAGAAAAGTACTCATATAAGAATAATATCATATTAATAGGGAGATTTCATGGTGATTCCATTTATACCACCATAAAGAACAAGAATACCTCAGTCCTCTCAGTGTATGTCTGCTAAGATATGTTTTTCTCAGGGTGCTGTATTTATTTCACAAAATTTGGAAACACAAGAAAAGTCCTTATCTTCACAGGTTGTGTCTTTCCTGGAAAGTATCAAAAACAACAGTAACAGCAAAACCTAAGTTTGCCTAAATTCAGAAATATGAGTTAATCAGCACACCCAGGTCCCTGCCAGAGTTTCGAGTTTTAAAACTTTGCAATTAATTAATTCTCCAACACTGATCTTTGTGAGTTATTTCATAAGTACTCAGTGTTTAAAAGAAACAGTGATTTTCCTCACCAAAACTGCTGCTGGGGTAACACCTTGGGACACTGAAACAAATGCTATTTATAACATCCAGCAGTAACTCAATATCATCAGGCATTCAAACATATGCCTTCAGCTCCAGCATTTCCCTGAAGCATTCAATCCTTTTAAAGACCCAGTTTTTGTGGCAGCGGTTAAAAAAATGTTCCTTCCACTTGATTAAGGGAACCATTTCATTCCCTAAAGGTATCAGATGTTACCTGTCAGGAACAGAGAGAAGAATTGGGCCTTGTTTCACAGAAGAAATATTAAAAACACAGGACAAAATCAGTGTCACTGCAATGAGCTGGTGAATTATGGTGTTTGGGAAGCAGGGCTTTGGTTAAAAGCTTCTGGCTAAGGTTTAATCCAGGAAACAGCAAAACCAACACACACACACACAAAGAAAAAAAAAAGAAAAAATAATTTTAAAAAAAGAAAGGAAAAAAAAGGGGAAAAAAAAAACCAAGCTGTATGGAAAGGCTTCTAGGAGTTGATAAAGGCTATCAGCAAGAGCTTGTGTTCTGTCGTAGTAAAAGAAGGAGACAGGGTGGGAATCAAACAGAAACATATCCCTCCAAACAGAAGGATTTCAGTGCTGATTTTTGTTTTAAATCCCTGCCACAAGGTGAGGGCGGCAGCAGCAGGGGCTGCTGTCCTCACTGCGGGAAGAAACAAATCTGTTTATAATTATTATTTTTATAGGACCAGCAATTCTAGGCCTGATAAGTAATGAAGAAATAAAACAAGTACGAAAATCAAACAAGAGACAAATGAGGAGTTCTGCCTCTCCTGTGCTGTAGGTCTGGCCTTTCTGAGGGGGTGAAGGATGAGTCAGGGTGACTCAAAGCCCTGTCATGCTGGCGCAGGGGGAATTGAGAGGCACCTTCTGTTTTACCCTCAAAGTGGGTGATCTGGTCCCAGCACTGCTCCAGCATTAGTCATCCCATGGCAATAAACCCGTGGAACATTAAAAACTCTTCGCCGTAAAGACAGAAAACCAAAGAAACAGAAAAAAATAAAAAAGTAAAAATATATATATGAATGAGCAAAGGAGGAGGAGCAATGTGGATGTTCTTGCATGAAATGAAACTTTTCAAAAGACTGCTTGGCCCCTGCACACAAAAACAGTGGGCAGGAAACACTTCCAAACCTCAGCACAGGCTTTGAGCCACATCTGGATCACCTGTCAGCCTGGTCTGGCTACACCAGACCTAAAACCCCACACTTTGTGCTAAATTCAGCATCATCAGCTGGCTCCTGGTACCAATTCCAGACCACTGGATGAAAAGCCTTGTCACTGCAGCATGGACTTTTACTGATTTGAAAAATCAGCCTGCTTCTGTGACTTCATGTCTTCGGGCAAGGTAAGAACTGCAGGAGGGTGCTGGGGGAACCTGGAGCACAGCTCACTGAGAGAATGGCCAGAAATTCACAGACTGACAGGAAAAAGACAGCAAAAAGGAGTACGGTTACCAAATGCCCCTTTGCAGCCCATGGGCTGCTCTGCTGTGCATAATTTCAGGATTTTGGCAGGAGCACAGTTTAATTTGCCTCTGAAGAGCCTTGTTTACTTGCATTTCCCTCTCACCAGTAACAAGCTGCCACTTCTGACGTTGTTCCAACATAGACACAAACCTGAGAGGGATTCAGTGTATGGCTGCTGCATGGTTCCCTCTTAATAATAACAAATAACAATAAGACTTTATAGATTACAAATATATCCTGCATGAAATTACAGATTCAGAGCTATCTCCCTAAAAAAAAAAAATTAAAAAGTTAGGAAAACAAAGAAACAATGAAACAAATTAAAAGGTTATAAGTCTACACCCATTACCATGAGAAGAAAATAGCCTTTATGCCAGGGCTAAATCACACAAGGCAATTTAAGATGTATGCAAATGTATTAAGGACAACCTTGACAGTTCTAGAGTTATTTGAAACACTGAAAAAAAAATTCCCACGTTTTCAAGGGAAAAAAGAGTCCTGGAATGGGTATTTAAATAGGACAGGAAGACTGGAAACAAATGCACAGCTGCAGAGTGAAACTTACAAATTTAATTATGCATGATTGCTAACTATCAATTTTGTTGCTAAAGTAGTATCATCACCAGCAATAAGGAGAACAACAATTTATCTAATTTTATGGTGCTTGCAATGGTGATATTCTTTAATGTATGATATTAAGCATAATTTTAACAAAAAAATATCATTCAATTGGAAAGAAAAAACATGTAGTCTCCAGAACGATTCTTGATTCCAGAAATGTATCCAGTTGGAATTTTCTCTTCCTCCACATCCCCCACTTTTTTCCTTAATCAACTGAGATACACAGGAACTTTCTAACAGTCAAAAGAAATAAAAATAAATGCTTAATGGAACAAAACTAAATTACTGAATATTCCATCCCGGATATACAAAGACACTTCAGCCTAATTGCGTTAGTCAGGGAGAAAAGTAAAAAAATACTGTGAGCAGGGAACAAAGCTATAGTAGGTGATGCTCATCTCCAAAGGAAAAAAAAAAAAAAAGGAAAAAAACCTCCAACAAACCTAAACAAAATTAATCACCTGGAAAACATAAAAAACATCAGGATTTCTACTGCCCACAATTTTAGACGAAACTCTATTGAGAATGCTTAACCAGCAGAAGGAAAGGAAGGGCAATGCAAAAGCCGGAAAAAAAGGAAATAGTCTGTTATCAAAGGACTATTAATTGCTCCCAAAGTAAGAGCAAGTGATGATCTTCTTCCTTTATTTACTCGGACGTTCAGCTGTCTAATCAAAGAAACGTTGTGCTGGTTGGGCTGAAAGAAAACTGTACCTTTTGTTTTGGTGATTGCCCACTAGACCTTAAGGGCTTTCATTGGATCGGTTTTACAGCTCACTGCTGCACTTTAGGGAAGCAAAGGAGCAGCAGGCAGATCCCATCCTCCTCTTGCACTGCCAGGAAACAGGAGCAGGGCTCTGGAGCATCACCCACCTCGATTTTGTGGTTGTTGCTGCTTGGTTGGTCCTCCCTCCAAAGCTGCAGTTTCTGGTTATACTCAATTTACTGCATTTGCAAATATGAATTTCTATTTATAAGTAGCTGGTAACATTCAAGCCAATAGATTTAAAAAACAAACAAAATAAAAAGAGCTAAAACAAAGCACCTTTCCACAGAGAAGACAAAGATTACAGGTTTTGAGTGCTTGCACTCCTTGCTCTCCTAGCAGAGCATTTTGGCACAAACCTTTTTGTGCCTTTTGATTTTGCCACAATTCCAGTGGCTCTCTTGCAGCTTGCAATAAAGTAAATGAATAATAAAAAGAAAATGTTAAGTTTCTTTCTGCCTTGCAGACCCTCAGAATGTTAGATTTGTGCCTTCAACTCTTCAACTCAACAAGAAAATATGGAAATGCACCTCTTGCTTTTATCCTCCCTGCATCCCCCACTCACAATCCATTACCAAAGCCATGAAAGTATAAAAGTGTCAGGTCCTCTTTCTCTTCAGAGCACCAAGTTTGCCTGCAGGCAGAATAGGAACAAGCAGCTTTTCAAGGTTTTTATGGCCTGAAAGAATTCTTACAACAGCAAAATTATTTTGGAAGAAAATTTTTTAACTCCTACCGGAGAGAGCAAAGATGTTCCAGATGATCTGTAAATGATATGCAATGAATGCTGATTTTTTCCCCTATCTGATTTTGCTCTATTCTGCCTTTTTAAGGACTTTTCTATATTGAGAACAGAATATTTGTACTAATGGATACCATTACAGAATGTATGTGCAGAGGCTGAAAATGACCACAGGCACATTTCTTGGGGCATGTACGGCTTTATAGTCATTTCTGTGTGAGATGAGGCCTACAGGAGCGAAGAAAACCTTCACTCCTGATACTTAGCAACACAATTTTTTTTATTCAAGATGTTTACGACTCTGCAGATGTTACAGGTTTATTTCTCTCCTTACAGGCTGAGTGAGCACAGCAAATCGTCCCTCCGGGAACTCGTGAGCCAAGGCACACTCAACTATCCCAGAAAACATCTCCCTGCATCCACAGGAATAAAACACCATTAAAAACCCAGTCTTAAGGGGCTGGTGAACCTCCTGCTTTACTGGTCCTGACCAGAATTCTGGCACATCTGTGAGACAAACACAGAAAATGGGCAATTTATGGAAAAGCTTTCAGCGCAGCAGCCTGGGCTCCAGGTGGGACCCTGTTATTTCATGCCCCACCTGAGAGAGGGGAGAGGGGCAGTGAGATGAAAGAGGGGTAATCAGGCACACTAAAAGCTCTTGGCTGGCAGGGATGGGGCAGGATCACTCAGGAAGCAACAACAACATGAGCCATTGTATCCCAAACCTGTCCCAACAAAGGCGGCTCTGTCGCTCTGTTTGCTTTTCCCAGTTTGTCGTGCTTTATGCCTTTGATAAACTGTCAGGGCTAGCTCCTCCAAGGACTATATTCCCCCCAAAAACCTCTCTCTGCCAGCCTCACATATGGTACAGTTTCTTGTGCTTCAGCAGCCTGCAGTTCTCATAAGAGCTCTTCATGTTTTCCATAATAATTTCAATACTTCTGGCATTATTTTCCAGCTGTGCTGCACGCGGGCTGAGCAGCACCACAAATCCTGCCCTGTAACGTTACTCACTTTCAGCTGCTGCTGCAACCCTGTGGGCTAAGCTGCAGAAACATTATAAAGTACAGAATCAGATAGCTGAATGCCAAAGATGCTAACAGTTTACGCACAAAACAGATGAATTTGCTAATATTACCCAGCCCCTGAAATAAAGCAAAACTGAAATCGGATTACTTTGGCTCCCAACAAGAAAAATGATCAAGTTTCTCTGCTCCAGAGGCAATTTTTCTCCAAGCTGATCAGGCTGAACTACCCCCCAGAAATTAACAGTATTGGAAAGCTAATAGAGCAGGGCATGTACTGGATAAAATAACATTTTTCTAAGGTCTTGAGACAGTCAGGATTTTTCTATTTTTCAAACACACAGGAAGAGCAACAGGAGAACAATTCCTCAAATGGAGACTCCTGTGCTAAAGGAGCATCCACAGGGTCTGGGTTTGCCTCCTCTGGAGCTGGGGAGAGCTGGAGCACAAAAAGGGATAATTGTGGAGTCAGAGTGTAATTCAGGAACTTGTGCAATACCATTGCCCTTTAAATTCACTGATTAAACAAATAGCTTATTTTGCAAAAAATTTGCCTATGTAATCAAGCTTATAGCAAGGCCTAGAATACAAGAACTGTTAATACCAGGGTGACTAAGCCGTCCACTTGCAAAAGCCAGACAAAAAGGGGATAAAATGCATGTCTGAGGACGGGAAATGTTTCACACTGAGAGCACAGAGTGGCCTTTTTCTGAAGAATGATTAGTGCTCTGCAGCTGCCCTGACCTCATTATATTCACTCTGCTGAAATTCAAACTTCCTATTCCGACAGTTTGTTCGGAAGGTGAAGGAAGAGGGTTTTATTTTTTTTTTTTTAAATGCCAGTCATGGGTGATTACACATCTTCCTTCCACTGACAGCCAAGGGGAGATACAAGCCTGAACAGCACTTTTGCCCTCCAGAACCTCCCTGCTAGGAGGGTAGCTCCCTGCAAGAAGGTTTTGTGCTGAATAATTCCACCTGCCCATTTGTGCTTGCCATCCCTCTGAGCTCCAGCAGCCACAGCTCAGATTTGAGAAATCACCTCTGGCAAGCCTGAAACAGATTAGTGAAAAATTGCTTCTCCTCCTATTAAGCAATTTTCAGCACTTTATTCTGGTCAATTCAGCAGGTGACCATTCTCCCCAAGAGGGCACAGGGACCTGAGGGAGTGAAGATGAAAGCTTTTCCTCCACAGATAAATGTGGTACATTTTTAATTCATTAAGACCCCCATTTAACTCCTCTAAAAACAATAGGCTGCTCACAATGCTTGTTTAATGGGAATTACAGTGGATTACCAGCAAGCACAAATTCAAAGATAATCCATATTTGAGAACTCAATACTTCCTCACAGCTGCGCCACAAGCATTGTCTGCCTGTCATCAGCATGTTTTGTGCATTGCTTGTTGTATCATTCTGCTTCCACTAACCCAAGGCAGCAATGCAAATATTTAAGCCCAGTTTAGTTCCAGCTGGTGGGTCCAGCAGGGCATCACAGGGGTGCTGATGTCCTCACTGTGCACCATCTCATCCTCCTGTCCATCACCACAACTGCTCCCATCCACGCCAAAAATTCAGCCTGTGCCTCAATATTCTGTGCCATAAAAACCTTTCCCTTGGAGA
Source organism: Pyrgilauda ruficollis (assembly GCF_017590135.1). NCBI lineage: Eukaryota > Metazoa > Chordata > Aves > Passeriformes > Passeridae > Pyrgilauda > Pyrgilauda ruficollis. The sequence goes on from NW_024515209.1 coordinate 194,119, forward strand.
GGAGACACATTCCTGCCCAGATCAGCTTTCTGAGAAGGGGAGACAATTTTTCAGAGACAAAACCTGCACCATCCCTGGGTCCTTACAGTCCCACAGGGCTTCCCATCTTCCCTTGCTCCCACCCACCTGAAGGCATGCCATAGGCCAAATTCCAGGTTAGGATGAATTTGTGTTGTTGTCACTGCCTTTTGGGTTGGCTTTAAGCTTTTGCAGATTGCCTCTTTACAAAGTTATCTTCTGATGCAAGTCCTAATCACTGCTGTGACCACAGGAAGGGAGATCAGTAATTCCATTTTCCATCATTATTCTGTCATGCTGGAGAACAAAATGACTTTTTTTATTTCCCAAACAAAAAAAATTCATGCTACGTAAAAGAAATACAAATGCAATTTTGCTTAGAATTTGAACAGGGCAAAGGCTGCCAGGAGTGTTTGGACAATGTTCTCAAGCACAAGGTGGGATTTTTGGGAGGTCTGTGCAGGGGCAGGGGCTGGACTGGATGATCCTGATGGACCCCTTCCAGCTCAGGATATTCTGTTATTCCTAACCAAAGAAGAGCTTTACAAAAACCCTGCAGGTTATCCAAGAACTACAAATTCACAGTTTTGGTCAGATGTTTTCTTACACAGCACAGCCACTTGCCAAAAGTAAGCCCTGTGGAATGTACAATAGGAAATTTAAATTTCGACCCACAAAAGTGAAAATACAGCAGCTCCATGTACCTAAGGTCCTGCCCAACATCTGAGCTGCCTTCTGAAATATCAGGGAATTTAGTCTGCCACAATCAGTGTTTTTAGGCTCACCTGCTTTCTGACTGAAATCCTCAGGAAAGCACACACACAATGGCACAGGGTGATTAAAAAAGCAGGAAATTGGAGGCCCTGTGGAAGGACTCTGGCAGGTGAGCCCTCTGCAGTAGCTCCTGACTGGTGAGTGTATAAACAAACCATTCAAAGGCTAAAAAAGCATCCCACTTCCCAATGATTTTTGCAATTGATGAGACTAAGTGTGGAGGCTGGGCCCACACATCTGAAAATATTTATTTCAGACTCAGTAGATATCTATTCTCATCCATTTAATCACACTATATTGATCATGTGTCCATTAGAAATAACTTTTTCCGTAATCCATGTGATCCCCTTTCTACAGACTCACTCTCTTATGCTTAGAAATCTGTTAAGTGTATATTTTATTCAGATAATGAGCTGCATGTAGGTTTTTTTTGTTGTGTTTTTTTTTTTTTTTTTTTTTTTTTTTTTTTTTTTTTTTTTTTTTATTTATAAAACATCAAAAAGCCATATA
>NW_024515209.1:196001-199902 GCF_017590135.1 Pyrgilauda ruficollis
TGGCGTGTTGTGGGTTTTTTTTGTTTTTTTTTTTTTTTTTTTTTTTTTTTGTTTTGTTTTTTTTTGTTTTTTTAATTACTAAAACATCAAATGGACATATAAGAAATCTATCTTTCTGGTTAAAGCTATAAAGACACCTTTAAAACAGCTTTACATCATTTAATATCATGATTAGTTGTAGAGAGTACTTGAATAGATGGTACAATAAAATCTAAGATATCTTAAGTGCCTTTCAAGGAAAATATCTCTGTGTTTTTCTGAATGCTTCTGAATGCAAGCAGTTAACCTTCCATGTTGATTAATACATCTAGGGACCACATGTCATGCATGCAATATTTATTAATCTGTTCTTTGTATTTCAGAGGTAAGTGTATAAAATACCTGCAACACCACAGCAATTGTCAGACGGGGCTTCAGAGATTAAGTAGAAGGCAACTCCACTGATAGGAAAGGGACTATAAATAAAAACACACTAAAGATTTCATTGATCAAACGCCCTCTGAATACATAATTCATCAAGGTGTTTGAGAACATTGAGATGCCTTGTTTGAACAGCAATCCACTTCTGTCAGTAATTTGAAATTTAAATTCTCACATTAGCTTCAGGGGGAAGCAGTGGGCGTACTCAGCAGGCTGGAGGTATGAGGAAGAAGAGATAAGGATTAAAATAGGAAATCAAGAAAAAAGTGTCTATTTCAAAGTGCACACTGTTAATTAATAGATTATGAGCCAAAAAAGAAAATGCATAAATATTCTACTGACAGCTTCACAGTTTAAAAATAAATTTAAATTCAGAATTAAGAAGCACTCCAGCAGACTTTTATATTTGCAGTTGGATGGATGGAGGGTTTGACTGGCCAAAGTTAAAGACACAAAAGACGGAGTGGATTATTTGCTAACAGTTCATATAATCACAGACTCCCAGGGTGATCTGGCTAGGAAGGGACCCTAAAACCCATGCAGTTCCTGCTGGGACCTGTGTTCCATGGGCTGGGACACCTCCCACTGTCCCAGGCTGCTCCAGCCCCAGTGTCCAGCCTGGCCTTGGGCACTGCCAGGGATCCAGGGGCAGCCCCAGCTGCTCTGGGCACCCTGTGCCAGCCCTGCCCACCCTGCCAGGGAACAATTCCCCATTGCCAAGATCCCAGCCAGCCCTGCCCTCTGGCAGTGGGAGCCATTCCCTGTGTGCTGTCACTCCATTTCCAGATGAAGAGTCCCCTCTCCACCTTCTCTGCAGCCCCTCCAGGTCCTGGAAGGGGCTGGGAGGTCTCCACACAAATTTCTCTTCTCCAGGCTGAACAGCCCCAACCTTCTCAGCCCAAAGTTGCCACTGACCCCCAAAATCATCCCAGGTCTAGCTGATGTGGCAAGCAGGGAGAAGATCAAAACACAGCTCAGCTCAGTCCTCATTCCTTGGTTTCTTTCAGAAAAGCTCATCAGACAAAGCTCATCATCCTGCCTTCCAAAGAACTCCAGAGGACAGCCTACAGTCCATACAGAATAGTTTATACTGCCCGGAACTGTCAGGGAGAGGAAGGAATTCTGCTGGGAAAAGGAGGCTGGGCTAATATTCCTACTCTCTTGCACAAGGTGGCCACCTCCCAAATTTTGTCACGAATTGTGACTTTGGAAACTTCCCAGTGAGGTGGAACATTGACAGCCTTGTTTTGGAAGGTGTGCCAGGAACTGGTGGGAACAGAGGGATGGGGAACAGTGGGAATAGAGGGCTGGAGAGCTCCATCCTGAGCTCCAGGAAAGAAGCAGACAACCACCAGGCTCTAAATCCCTGCCCTCCTGCCACTTTGCTTAATGCCATCTCTCAACAGACCAGGCATTTTTCTGTCCCCTGCCTATATCCATCCACTGGCTGTGTATAATTTTCTTCTGAAGTGCTTTTTAATAAAACTGAAGCTGCTGCCTAAGCCCTTCTCACACATCTGCTCTATCCTCATGGTGTCAGTTCATCTATAATTAAACACCAGGAAGCTTTATCACCTATCAGTCATCATTCATCCACGAGCTTGTCTTATTTATCTAATTAAAAAGGTATTTATTGTCAACATATTATGCACGTGCCCAGTGGAGAAGCCTTGTACTATTTCATTTAATTTGTGTGCAATAATATCCACAGCAAAACGCTTGTGAAATCAAGGAGTGTTAAAATAAAAAACAGTAACTTCGGAGTTGGTATTATCAAAGAATTCTCATGTAAGCTTCATATACAGATGGAATATGGAATTGCTACTGTCTACTTTAAAATGGATTAGGCCTTTGGTTTCTTTTTCAGGTTAATAAATAAATTTTATTATCATTTATCTGACAGCTTGGTTAGTGAAGGAAAATTCATTTTGCTGAAAGATGGAAAATGAGAAAATATATATAGCACCACATCCAAAACAAGGCAAAATAAGGAAAGACAAAAACCAGTATACATTAAAATTTTCCTGCTGCTGAGAAGAAAAAGACAGAAGTCTACAGAGGTGTCTTGCTTGCAGATTTATAATAAAAGTTTAATTTTTCAATTATATCCCTGTAATATCCTGTCCTGCAGCACTGATTACTTCCTTGGCTCGCTGAAAATTAATTTTGCATAGTGCAAAACTGTCTTTGGAAAACAAACCCCATCAAAACAAAACAAAACCCCACAATCTACCTTCTCATCTAAGACTTGCCAATCCTTCTCTATTAACAAATCCACAATAACAAAAATGAGGAACTGACCTGTTAATAATGTCTGTAAGAAATTATTAAAGACTGAGGACTCTGATTATGTCCTGCCACTCTCTTGTCCTTAATTAGCTTCTACTCTACAGAGTCTTTAAGTAGGCAGAACACCAGGCTCTCCAGACTCTAGATCTTGCCATAGTTTATAAATAATCCCCACCATTCATTTGGAATTTTGCAGTTCAGTGTTTTGACACAACCAGCATTGGAGCCAATAACCTATAAATGAATGTCTGAAATTGTTGTGTCCTGCAGCACCCTGAGGCTGGTACCTCTGCCAGACCTAAACTTGGGGTGAGGGAATTACCTGAGTTAGTCGCCACACAAGGATTCCAAAACCCATTCCAGGATGCCACTGCCAAGCTTATGAGCTGCCTCCAGGAAAGGGAAGAAAACCCTACAGCTGTGGACATATGTTTCTGTTTCCATCAGCTAAATGCTCAGGTGAAATTGCTCAGAAGAAACAATCTCATTTCTCTTGTCTTCACCTACATTAAGGCAGTCACGTTTTTGCTCCAGGGGACAATGGAGACATTGTTACATGAGAAAACCTACTTTTGTGAGAGCACACAATGGAAGAATAATATTTGGAGATGTCAGGTGGTGGCAGGTAAACCTCCACACAGGTGCACCTTTATGCAGGCAGCACCGGGCTCTACCTGGATTCATTTTCTGAATTCCATCTCAAACTGGCTAAGTCTTAACCACTGGAAAGTTTTCAAGATGTAAAGCACTTGTCAACATGACTCAGCCAAGAAATATATGTAAAAGCAGAGAACTCAATTACATTTGGAATGCTGGTGCCCTGCTAAGGAACAGCAATTTCAGGTGTGACAGAAGTTTTGAGGTTAATGATTTGGAAGCCCTAACTGAGACTCAACTTTCTGATGCCAAGGTAATGGCCTTTAAATAAATATCAAGCAAATGCTTAAAAATAAACACTAAATACTACTGAAGACAGGAATGCCAGGTTAAAAAAAAAAAAAAAAAAAAAAAGTGAAGATGAGAAATAACAATATGAATAGCCAGCTCAGATTCAGGTTGATTCAAGCAATTTGAAAGGCTTGGATAGGACATTCATACTCACCTGTCCAACAACATCCAAGCCTGTTGCTAATACAAATTTCCCTTTTTTTTCTCTTTTTTTCTTTTTTTTTTTTTTTTTTTTTTTTTTTTT
>NW_024515209.1:199953-215108 GCF_017590135.1 Pyrgilauda ruficollis
TAAAACAAATTTCCCTTTTTTTTTTCTTTTTTTTTTTTTTTTTTTTTTTTTTTTTTTTTTTGGTCACTTGTATATTTCTCTTTGGAATAGAAATACATGTTCTGGTTCATGCATCATGAAACTCCAGTGGTGTCTGAAAATTACACGTGTCACCATATTCAATGTGATCTACCCAACTGTGGGCTGGTTTTGCAAAGGGACCTCAGAAACAGAAAAGTCAGAAATAATGAATCTGTATTTTTAGCTTGGCAAAATGAGAACACGTCAAGAAACAGGAGTTGGTGCAGAGCTGGGAGTGGTGTGAACAAAACCATGAAGAAGGGGAGTGTCTGGCTAACACTGCCTCAGGGTAACACGAAAAACTGGCTTTTTTTTTCTGTAAATCTAGCTCAAGGGAAGGTTATAACAGCATCAGGAACATCTCAACCTTGCAAATCACTGCATGAGAGAAGCTGTGAAGGGAGGATTGCGTTCTCTGGCAGGCAAACAGCCTGACAAGCCTTCCTCCCCCTGCCCTCAGATGTGATGGTTGATTTGGTGTCAGTTAGAGCAGAAAAGGTGTAAATGCATGCCAGGCATGCAGGGGGCCACCAGCTCTGTGCCTCTCAAGTGTTGTGCTGGAGGGCAGAAAGTGGCAGGGCAAACAGGAGGCTGAGAGGTCTCACAGCAAAGAGTGGATAAAGACTCACTTGGGCAACACCACGTCCCTCTAAAACTGAATTTTACATCACCCCAAACTCTCCAGCCCTTACAAACCCATCCCTGCTCATTCCAGTGCCTTGACATGATTTCTCCAAATCTCCTGCTGTGTTATTCCCTATGTTTAGCCATGCAGCCACCACCTGCACATGGGCAGAGCTTTCTTGTCCCAAACAATAGCAGGTGTTCCCAGATTTGGGAAGGACAACACTCACCCCAAAGGGAAGTGCCACAAACCTCATGTATCTGTAACAAACAAAAAAAAGCTTTGCTCATCTGCCCTCCTGTTCTTCCCCTTGCTTGTCTCCCTCACCACCCTCACTGGCTGGGGGATACTTGTTTGGACAATTTGTTTGAACAATTTGTTTGGACATTTTGCTTACACATTTTGCTCCAGGATGGCTCTCAGTAACATTGATAAAAATTTGATGGCTTTGCCTCTTTTTAACACTTTGGAGCTCACAAAGTGTCTTTGATTCACTTAAAGAGTCAACAGGCAACTTGACACACCCTGACAATGTTTTATTTTTATTTGGACATCTTCTGTTTTGTGTCTTCAAATCTGGTTTTACTTCAGCTGAAACAATTGCTCAGGTTCTGAGCAGTTTTATCAACACAACTGGGTATAATCTGTTTCTTTTGTTATTTTTTTTTCATTTAACATTTTTAGTCAGTGCTGCAGCTACACAGATATACAACTAGAAAGGAGTTTTAATATCAAGATATTCTCTCCTAACCTGGTGTTCCAGAACAGTTTGACACTGACACAGCACTGGAACAGAAAAATAATTTTGTATTTGTGACATACAGCAAATCCAGGAGGTTCACTCCTTGGAGAAATGTTTTCCTATTTAAGGGTGAGTTTTAGCCTAAAGGATTTAAGGTTTTCTTTATAAAAGTATATATTTTTTCAGGATAGCTTGATAAAAGTAGAATTTTGTTCAGGTAGTTCAGTAGTTTCCCAAGGATCAGCTCCAGAGGGAATAAAGCAGAAACTCTTTGGATGGTTCACATCCCCAGCAGAAACCAAATGATTTATCACCACTTTACTCCAGTTTTACACTTGTGCAACCTCAAGGTTTAGCCAGCCATGGCAGAACACTGAAGTGATGAGTAATGAACCATTTTCCTCTGTGAACAAAAAATAACCCCTGTGAAAATATTTTATAGAGTTGCTCAGGAATCTGGGGAGGGGGGAAGATCACAATATGAACTAGGTGCTGATGAAAGCTCATTCCTGTGGCCAAATTATAGTTCAGACCCTGGTGATTTTAATTACTATGTGGAGAACTTTGCAATATGTAAAAAAAAAAAAAAAAAATCAACAAAAAAACCCCCCATTTTTCAGACTCCTGCTAAAGTCAGTGAATATTCTCTGTGGTCTGTGGTGTCTTTAGAAAATCACACCTCTGTGAGCTTCTACACCATAAAACAAATTTCTTTCAACCTTTTTTCTACAATTAGCACCTTTTTCAACAACCCTCTCATAAATTATTTTCTCAAGTTAAATACCTTTATCTTTTCTAGATAAACACAAGGCCAGAGGTACCATTTTTTAACTTAACAGGTCTCTTATTTTGATGTCAAATACTCCTTGGAGGATCTATATAAGTGGAATATAAAATATTTATTTCTACACTCTTGAATAATTAACACCTTTTAAAGAAGCACATGAGAAATCTCATCTCTTTCTGGCATGAGACCTAGAATAAAACTCACCCTCACCAAACAGTGGAGTTTTCTTGCACTTTTGTCCCATTTCCTCAGTTTTGGTTATTATCACTCTGCTCATTCTAAATGTAGAGGATGAAACACTGATGCCAGTGGCTACGCCACTGTTAGATTTTAATTCACCTCAGTACTTTGAATCAAAACAATTTTGGAAAGAGCCTTTCATTTTATCTCACTTCTGCTATTTAGGATTCATTACAACATTGACTCTGCTGCTGATCATTTTTGAATATTGACCATTTTCCCTCAGTTTTACACCCAGTCCACTTATAACAGCTGACATGCAGAAAACCATCTGAGGAAAACACAAGCATGTAATTAGCTTCCAAATTGCTGGTTGTATGTTCAAGCTTGAGTGATGCAACAGCTACATGACAATTGTTATGAATGGTTTGACAGATGAATAAAGCAAGGAATTATTTTAAGTGTTATTAAGCAATCAAGGGAGTGTGTGAGCAACATTCTGTGTTAACAAGGCTCACATTAATCTCATTCTGCACATCCTGCAGCTTCTAATAAGGACATTTTTATTTATGCTTAAGGAGAGTGAAAGGTGAGATAATTTGAGGAGAGAACAGATTTGTGCAGCTCTGTCTCTAATTCTCCAAGTTTTTGGGCTGATGCATGAGTATGTGCTCTGTGCCCTGCCACAGATGGCAGAACCCATCAGGAAGGGGTCCTGATTAATGCCACAGGAATTCTGACACAGGCTGCCAGAAACAGATGAGTCCCCTCACCCGACCATGAAAGTGCATTTGCTCAGGCTGTATCTATTAGTCACAGAGTATAAATTTATGAATATTTATCCACTCTGACCAGATCTGGGGATGCTCTAAATATCATCAGAAATTCATTGCCATGGATGTCAAGGGCTTGATTTACTGCTTTTGGAGAGACACAGAGACATGGTAAATGGGAAAACAAATGCACCATCAGTGCCTCTCACCACATTCCCTCTCCTGTCTCTGCTCACAGACGTGTCCAGTGCCACCTCTCACCCTTCTCTGTGCTCCACACCTTCTCCTGCTCCTTCTCCAAGCCATTCTGAGACAGGAACAGGATTAAAATAAATCCAGTACAAGCACTTTCCCTGCTTTTCCTCTGTTTTTGCACCAGAATTCAAACATTCTGGAATAGAAAATCTGTATCCTTTTCAGTTTCAGCAGCATCCTTATGCATCACACACAAGAGGCCTAGAAGGACACCCAAATCTGATAAAATATTTCTCATTAGCTGGGCCTAGGTCTTCACAATCACCAGTAATCAGTGAAATTAAGCAGGTGAAGAAAAATAGACAGTCTAGACACAGCCATCACTGCTTGAAGAGTGAAGTCACCACTGGAAAAATAATTCCCATGCATTTAGTTCTGTGGATTATAAGCAGAGGATTAAGCACTTTTTTAGCATAAAGAAATTCAATAAAATCTTGCTAAATCTAAATGCTAACTTTTTAGCCCTGCTTTGCTGAGGTGGGACATTTCTGGGAGAAAAAAAAATGGTAAAAAGTTAAGTAAAGAAAACAGTATGAAGAGAAATAAAAATAGAAAGATTAATAGCTTCATGCAGCAAATCCAAATTTTGAAACGTACACTGAACTGAGCAATCACTTCAGCAGAGCAAGCAGCATTTGCAAGAGTTAGCGAAATCCTTTCCCAGACCATGAGTTTTGGTGTATTTCTGTGCACAGGATTTTCTCCAGCAGGTTTCCTGGGGTCCATTATGATTTAAGGGATTACTGGCCTTCCCAGACAGTTCTGCTAGACAGAATACTCCAATTCAATGCAGTAAAGAAAACTTCATGTTCAGTCCAAAGAACAACAGAAACAGGTATTTGAGGCAGCTTTATGTCATTAACAGAGCCAAGCTTTCCTCTTACTCTCTGCCATGCTATTTTTGACACCAGGGCTGAGGTTACTTGGGCTTTCCATCAGCCTAATCTCAATCTCTGCCAACACCTGATCAAAATCTCAGGCCCCTACATTACCTGCTCCTTCCTACTACAAATAATGTGAAAACAATTCTGCCTGAAAAGCTGCTTTGGGAAATTGAGGTTTAATGGCATCATCAAGAGCCCTGTGCAGAAGTACTCACACAGAAAGTGCACGTTTGCTCCTGCACCCAAGGAAGCACAGGGAATTTCAAATATTGCCTTCTTTGTTGCTTTTAGCACAGTCTCCTTTTCTTAGCTTCCCACCCTTTACCCTCAAAGGCTGAAAATGCTGGAGCATGGTGTACATCAAAAGCACTGCTGGTTACCTCAACCACACACCATCTTCCCTCCTTCTTAGTGTAATTTACCTCTGAGGAGAAATTCTTTGGCCTCCCACATTAAAACACCCCACCGAGGTTCTCAGTATTTAACAAAACTAATGCACAGTGTGATAAATTAAACTATTCCAACCCACAACCTACCTAAGAGGGGCTTAAAAAGCTCAGGTAAAACACAACTTGACTTAAAACCTTTGTTGAAAAGGCAAGGGAAAAGCATCAAAAAACGTTACCAGAAAGGTAATGGAGGAAGAAGTTATCATTTCCATTTTTTAACCTCTTCTCTTGTAATCTCACAGCCTGAAATATGAAATAAATTTCCTGGAAGCATTTCAGTGAAATGCATTACAGATGAATCATTGGAGACACATATCTCACCAGATTTGTCACAGCAATAAAACCCTGACCTAAGGAACATGCCCTGAGACAGCAGAGGGTAGAGTCCTGTCAGTCTTACTGAGTAATAACTCCTCCACCAGCAGTCAATTATTGGGCTATTACCAGTGACAAAAACCTGTGAGAAGTGCCCCAAACTGGAGAGCTGAGAGACTTTTCCCAGGAGAAATGGCAGCCTCTGAGGTCAGCAGACAATGCTCATTTTTTTCCTGCCCTGGGCTTTCTGCCTTCACAATATCCCACCCTTCCCTGGGGAGCTGGGAGAAATGGTGATGGTGGATCCCAGTTCCTTCCACTTCCCATGGAAATAAATCACCCCATTCCCACGTGGATGGTGGAAGCCTAATTATCTACTGCTCAGTTAAAAGAAGACACTGCACAGGTACCACCACCACCACGAGGAGAACAGCTGTGCTTTGTTGAATTTAATTCTGCCTTATTCATTCGAGCTGAATGAAGAATTACTCTAGATTTTTTGGTACCACTTTTTCCCCTAGTGATTCATGTCTTCTACAGTTTTTGCAATTTTGTCATCAAAGGCTTTATATTTTTAATTTTTTTCTTTCTCTGACAGCCCCCCATTGTTGCAGAGGTCACACAGCACAGCTCTCCTTCCCAGCCCAGCCTGGAACAGTGGCAGGTGAGTGTTCAGGTGATGAGGGTCACTTATCAAAGCTCCCCTGGGGCACAGAAAGGCGCTGAGACATTTCTGATGTTGGCTCAGGTGGGAGAAAACTGTCTGGTGTGAGTGCTGCTGCCAGTGCCATGGGAAAAAAAGGAGAGAATGGAGCAAAAATAGATGGAAAAAGGAGGAAGGGAAATTCAAGGAAGTTAGGGAAGGGAAAAGAGAGAGAGTGAGAAAAGGAAAGGAAGGAAGGAAGGAAGGAAGGAAGGAAGGAAGGAAGGAAGGAAGGAAGGAAGGAAGGAAGGAAGGAAGGAAGGAAGGAAGGAAGGAAGGAAGATAATGCTAAGCATGCTTTAATCACAAAGATGCCTTAACTCACTGTTTAAATTTTTTTAGTGTAATATTCACATTAAAGGCTCATACAACCCAACCATCCACTTCTAAGAGATTTCTTAACTTGTTGACATTTCAGCCTGAACGAGTAATCATCAAAAACTTTCTAAACATTGCCTCCCATAAATTTATGATGGCAGGAATGAGCTTCTCACTGCTGTACACACTCACTGCACTGACTGACTGGAAGACCACAGTGATCACAGTGTTTGCCAATCCAGGAAAGTTCTCTCCTATTGTATTAAATAAATTAGGAGAATACAAAAGTCATCATGAGCTCTTTAAGTACATCTTTCCCTAAAAAGAGATAACTGAGGTGTGAACTTCACACTCCCTCTGGAAGGTTCTGGTGTCATTTTCAGCAGAAAAATGACAATTTCTGCCAGGTTGAACTTTTACCAGAAGAAGGAGTTGTTGTGTGAGACAGAAAACTCAAAGTCTGGTTTGTCACCCTCTGAGAATGCCAGATTCCAGGACAGATCTGTGGTTTCTCCTACCTGAGTCACTGGTGGTGGCAGACCACACTTTAAATAAACTTCTGCATTAGCGCTCCAAAAATGTGAACCACAAGCAATGAATTAAACAAATGCAGAGAGAGGATCCCCAGGGAGCCCTGGGCTCACCACAGGCTCCGAGTGCTTTTAAGGGGGTGGAAGTTCATCAAAAGAGAAGACAAGTCCAGCTTATTACAGTGTTGGAATACAATGCTAAAGGATTTCTTTCCAAATAAATTACATATACCTGCAAAGACTCGAAAAAAACCTTTTGAAGGGAGGAGAGCATGAACACTGGTCAAAAAAAAAAAAAAATTAAAAATCCACATTTATCATTAAAAAGCAAAAACCATGCAGCAGCTCATTCTACCCACAATTACACACATGACTAAGTTTAATCAGGCCCTGAAGTCAGGAACAAACAGGGAGTGTGAGCACCGTAGCAATCGTGTTTAAAGTAAAAATTACATTCCTTCTGATGGAGCAAGGGATGGCAAGGTGGCACAAGCCTCCCCCTGGCAACTCCAGGGACCTTCAAACACACGCTCAGAAACCGGATTATGTTTCTCTGGTTTGCTTGGGTTTTTCTGAGAGCTCCTAAAAATATGTTGAACCCCTTCAGAGCTCTCTGAAGAAGCAGGGTTTATGTGTAAAAGAAAGAAGTAATTTAATTACTGGTGGCAAAGTTCCCATCAAATTGACCTGCATCTCGAAATTTCAGCAAAGCCAAATGCAGAGAGATAAGGTATCACTTTCCTTCAATTTACATTTAGGCCTGATTCTGACAGTCACTCCATTTTATTACTCAAGAAAGAAGTACCAAGCCAGCAAAAGTCAAATTTCAATTAAAAAAAAAAAAAAAAAAAAAAAAAAAAAAAAAAAAAAAAAAAAAAAAAAAAGGTAAAGGCAGTAATAGTGACATTAAATGTACTGAAGCAGACTTATAAAACTGAATTTTTTGGCACACAGAACAACCAGTAAGTCAGAGTCACAGTGCTTGGTGTAAACAGGGAATTCCTCATTTAAAAAAAAAAAAAAAAAGACAAGGAAAAACACAGGTTATTTCTCAGTCAGCTGGATTAAGAGTATGTCTTAACACTTGCTTCTCAGATTTATGGAGCACTTCCTCTGTAAGAACTTTTTAAAAAGTATTTTTCTAGTCTTATTCTCAGGAGAATCCAGCGTATTTGCATCCATAATAATGTTTTTCCTGTATTTAAGATGCCTTTCCCCAAACCACTTCTGTAATTGTACATCTACTCAACAGCAGGCATGCATTAAGTAGCACAGAAATTATGAATACCCTCGAGCAGCAGGAATGGATTATATTTTGAAATATACAGAATAACTTATAGATATTTTGAGCATTATCCAGCAAAGCCTTTCTCCTAGGAAACACATGTATCAATGAGGACCATAAAAGATCCTTTTTTTGCTTTCATTAGCAAAAAATGAAAGACAGAAATAACACGGTTTTGTTAGTCTTAACTATTAAAAAAACCCTCAATTTTGATAAATCAAAGTGCAAAGGTGTAAGTTGCACTAGAAATGGAAGCTTTTTTCTGATTTATCTTTATTTTAGTCATAGACACTCCATCTCTGTTCCACTGTAGTCTCTGACTGCAGGTTTTTTTAAATAACTGTGCTTAATTTTTAAAATTATATTAAAATTTTTGCCATCCTCAGTAGGTACTGTGTGCTCTCTAGTAGGTTCCAGCACTCTTAAAGTGAAAATATTACAGAAACATCCAGTTATTTACAGGATTCAGGCTGACAGGCCATACAGCTAAGCCTCTATATTGAATGCATATTGCACACAGCTAATAGTGCCATTCACATGCAGCCCCCAAAGAGATTTGGGTAATGCCTCAATAAGCATAACTTCTAACTGTGGATTGGGAATGCTCTTATTAATTTTTTTTCTCCTCCAATTATGAAATGCAAATTGTGAAAAGCAGAATTTGCATCTTAACTTGACTTACATATTATCTCTGCCTTGCACCTTAGGAAATTGCCAGATACTAAGTTAGATTTAAAGCTGCACCAAGACCATCGTGGTGTACTGGAATCAGAGTAATTTTATTTTACTTCCTGGCTCAATTGTGTTTTGAACAGGAAGATCTACTTTTTGTCTTTACATATTTTTAAAATGTGTAAATTAAGAGCCATAGGTCAGTTGTTATTAAGTAAAAGTAACATCTGTCTGCCCAAAGAAGCATTTCCCTCCACTGGATATCTCTGATTTAAGAACAACCTGCTAGAGAGCTGGATAAACCTCATTCTTGGCAGCTGGCTAACCCACTAATCATTCTACATTTCTACTTTATCCTAAAGTACATCTTTATTTCAGCAAATAATTAAACAGTTCACTTAGAGACCTTGTTCCACAAATCCTAGTTCAGTTCCTTGCTGCTCTCATGGCTACTTTCACTAAGCTTAATATTATCCAAAGCACATTGCCAAGGTTCATTAGAAATGTTGATTTAGCCCTTGAATAAATTGCCACAGTAATACTAGATGCCCATATGGATAAATACAATTCAACTCATTTTCCTGCCACTGCACCCACACACAAAGCATGAGAAAGGCAGCACTCCTTTTGCTCTAATTTCTGTGTCAAGCACATTTTTATTTGCATTCTTCTGAGTATTTTTGGTCATATCCAAAAATATATTTTCATTCCAAGGAGCAGAGAATTGCCACACAACTAGCCTCAGCATCCTTAAATCTAAAATATTTGCAGAAATAGAATCCTGTAGGTTTTGATGGCTTAGTACTTACTGTAGATGCTCTTGAGTTTAGGATAAATGCTACTTTCTTAGCATACTGTGAAGTCTTATGAGAAGTACATGAAAATTAAGACACAACTTTTTTTAAAGGTTAAGACACAACTTTTCTTATGTGATAACACTGAAAAACACTGTGTTTTCAAAAAGCAATCTGAAAGACAAAGGAGGAATAAAACCTTGGGTGCTTTCCTTTGTTATAAAGGTATTTTTAAGTATTTTTTTTTTTAGGATGTTGTACCAAGGAACTCAGGATGCAGCAGCTTTAGGGCAGCATCAGGCTGCAGGTGGTGGGTTTGTGGCAGCCCTTCCCTCCCCTTGAGAGCACTGGTGATGTCACCAGAAATTCCACATGGGAAATAACCCTAAATAAGCTCTATCTGATAAAGCAAGATCTGTGGGAGAAGGGTTTTGTGTGACTTGGCCTCGAAGCACTTACATTTTTATTGACATTAAGGAGCCAGCCCTGGCTGCAGGTCTGAGCAGGAGAGCCCAGAAGGAGGGAGGACTCCTTGGTGCATTTGCACATGTGATCACGAAATCAGATCAAATCTGGCACTTGATCCCAGAACATGCTCCCCATCTCCCTGTTTGTGATGGAGCACTTCCAGAGGTGAAGGAACTTCCAAGTCAACTTCCCCCACTGCCACCCCTTGGCTTGGATAAATAAATTTTAATTTTAATATTTTTTTTAATTTTTGCTCAGTGACACAACACTGGAAAACATTTTGGGCAGGGCCCCAGCGTGCTGTCAGCTTAAGATAAAGCCCTTTGCAGCACCAAGGATCTGGCATTCCATCAGCACAAACTACTGGAGTAATTACAAATTGCTCCACAAAAAGAACACCTCTATGTGTGAACTGGATCACGGTGCTAATTCTCCATCTCCCCACTTTTGACAGGCTGAAGAGAACTGAAAATTATTAGCCAAGCAAATTGACTGAAAACTTGATTAGCAGCTGGCAAAAGGCTTCAGGTGAAGCTCAGAGACTTCAGTGACGTTGAGAAAAATGACCAGGAAAGTGGAAATTATTTCAGTTCAGCTTTTGTAATGTTTCAGGTAAACAGGGATATTTCCTATCTTCCTATGTAATCCAAGAATTTCCACTGACACATAAAGTGCAAGAAAGAAAAATGGAGATAGAGACTGATATAGAATGGATGTTCCATATGTCCAGAATCAAAATGAAACTATGTTGTAGCCAATAAGAAGAGCCACTCTTTAGATTAGCCCTAACTCAGAGTAGAAATTCTTTGCACATATGAAAATCATAACACTGCTCTGTTTCTACTGAAATTTTCCTTATTTCAAAGAATTAAAACAAAAATATCATTATCTTCTTAGTTGCCCCCCTATGCACAGGACTCAGATTTTCATAAACAGACAATTACTCAGTGCAAGGCCTCTGTATATTTGCAATACTTTGCCTCCACAGGTTTTCCTTCAACAATCAATATTAAATAAAGTGAAGCTGAATTTCAGGCAAGCACAGCCAGGCTGTCAAAATCAAACTGACCAAATACAAGGGAAAGGGCATTTTCCATTGCAATGGAGTGGGATGTAAAAGAACAAAAAAGCAAGGTCTGGCATATTTCTACACCATCCTAAAAAATTGCAATTTTTAACTAATAAAACAGGATTGTAAATTCAAGCATTCCTAGCTGGCGTCAAACCACAACTTTTACGTCAAAATGAGATAATTCTCCTGCTGATTTAAACAGAAATCTTTGCTAATCATGGGAAATGTCTTTGTAATCTACTTGTGTCCATGGCTGTTGAAAGAGTTTACAATCCATGGAATATTACAGATAAAAATTAAAAATATGTATTTTCAAATGTAATTTGTCATATATTTAGAAAAAAAATAGTTTTTTGAAGAAAATACTAACAATTCCAACAGAGCTCTGAGGCAACTTTATAGCATAGCTATAGGCACCTCCCAGAACACGTGGAAAGATTTCCAGAAGTTGAAATGGACATAAGAAAAATACTTTTAACTGTTACAAATCCTGACCCCTTTTGTGTTGTAAGAGCAAACAGTTTTTTCTGCCTGGAGACTTCATGTTCAGAAAAAATTCTATTAAAGACAGAATTGAGAGGTAATTTCCTTGCACTGGAATCCCAAAGGCAGAATCTCAGGGTGCTGAGAATCAGGGGGGTGGGTTTGGAATCCCACGACGCTGATGAGGTCTGTGAACATAAAAACATTCCAATACAATTAAAACCTGCTTACTGTTCCTGGGCTGGCTGCTCTGCCTCGTAAGCAGCCACCTTAGCTCCTGTCCCTGCAGGTTTTGCTGTCCTTTGCCTTCTTTTTCTCCTGGGAGCTGGGTCCACGACGTCTGGGCTGCCCAGCAGGGAGGAATCCCTTCGTTCCAGAGCTGCCAAGAGGAAAAACAACCAAGGTCAAAAGAAATCTAACACCTGAAGTGTCTCAAGACAACCCCTAAAATATTTATTTTCTGTGTCTTTCTTACGAAAATCTCTGTAGTCCCAAAATGGCCTCAGAACTGGGAGAAGTTTGTGACATAGAGGCAAGTTCAAAAAGACTGAATTTAGACTAGAAAGATATTTTTCCCTCTGTACCCCTTAGTAGCCAGTGGAGAGAAAGACCAGCAGCCTTAAACTGGACAAAGTGTCTGGACTTTCACTGCCTCCTTTGCTGAAGCTGGCTCTGTCCAGGTTCATCCACCTATTTAAATTACCATGTAAATTCATAAAATGTGCTTTATCTACACTTAAACAACAAACCCCTCTCCACTTTGACAATTACCTACTCAAAACTCAAATGTCAAGACAAACAGATCCTTCCTTAAGCTAAAATCCTCCATAAAAAAAAAAAAAAACAAAAACCCCTATTAATGCATTCAGAAGTTATGCAGACATTTTAATTCCAGCTATCAACATCCTGCAGTGTATTTTCATTTGGTACGTCTGCTTTCAAAATGAAATTGTAAATGACCTATAATTTTCAAGACAACAATATCCAGAACAGCAAAAATTTCAGCTGGAATATATTCAATAACAATGTGGTGACTGAGGCTGAAGCTATTAGGGTAACTTCCCTGTTTATTAGGTTTCTGTGCATTTTAGGGTGGTTTAATCCTAATGTGGATGAAAGATGCCATAATTTGAGACTCAACACAAACGTTTTTCACAGAAAGTAAATAACGAATCCTTTTCCCCCATTCCTTTCACAATTGTTATCCACGAGTACTGAAAATGAAGCAGGGAGGGAACACACAGCCCACAAGTGGCATTTTCACCATTTCTCAAATAAACATGTTTCTGGCCAAGAAAACTGATAAATTAATCAGAGGCTCTCTAGAGCCTCTGCCCTCAGTGAAGCACAAGCTTAACATTTAATAATATTAAATATTCACCAGCATGCACTACACAACATCCCAGACTTGCAGATACTTGCAGAGTGACAACAGGTATTAGCTGACATATTTCCAAGGCACAAGGTAATTAACAAGTTCCAAAGTCCAGCACAGACAAGATACATTCCTGCAATAAATGCTGAGAAGGGTTAAATGACATCCTAAGTCTCCACACTAAACTTTAACCAGATATGCATAGTTTTCCAGTGTTAAATGCTGAAAATATATTTATGATAGTTACTCTTTACCTGTCTGGGGCAGCGTGTCCAACATTTGCACAAATACTATTTTATATATTTCAACATCACTACACAAAGTTGGCCTCTTCACAATGAGTACACACAGAACAGTTTGCTGTCAAGAACCCAACAAACTGGAATAAATTTACTATCATAATTCCTATCCTTCCTTTTTGCTGTTCTCCTCCCACACCCTCTATTTCAGCCAAAAAGTAAATCCAGAGGTGAACCCCATATACAAAACCTAAATTTTGCCAGCATAATAAAGAAATTTTTCTGGGTTTTCACCTGTGCAATGTGCACTGGTGAGCACAGCCCTCATGTTCAGCATTTTTTTGCTGTTTAGGCACAGAATTCTTCTGTGTCTAAAATTAATTTTAAAAATACTTTATTTTCTTCTGTTTCTAAAAAAATAATTTATTGTAATTATACCAAAAGAAAGGCTTAAAGATTGAATTCAGGCAGGCCAGAATTCAATCTCACAAATAGCAGCAGACTGGCTCTTGGGTGAGGGCTGATCACCACAGGCTTGGGGATTTTTGTTGTGTTTGTTTCTTTCTTGTAAACTAAAACTCTCAGAATTGCTGAAGAAAAGATGGAATACACTTGACTCTCACAGTACCATGCATCACCACTGGACTTTAAACACACACCCACTACTGCTACCCAAAAATAATTCCCATTAATGAATTCATTTATAGCACTTGACTAAAAGCCAAAGAAAGCTTCAGCAAAATATTATTCATTGCTCAATGTAAAAATCTTTTGGAAAAATGAGAGACAGTCTTAGGGACAAGCCTAGCTTTTCATCCTGGAAATATTTTCTGTCCAAATTTAAGCAATGTTTTAAGGGAGGAAAGTTCCTTGACTCATAGTGAAATTAAATTTCTTACTTTTATATTATGTAATTCAGTAAGAATGATTGTTATACATTTGAGAGGAATGTATAGAAAAGAGTACTGCTGGATGAAAAACAGTAATTAAACCTCCTACACCAAACATTGATTAAGAAAAGAAAATATTCCCAATAGATAACACACTTCCTGCAGGTGAGTAACTGCAAGAAATGATTGATAAGAGAGCAAGAAGGGGATCACAGTTCAAGTACTAGAAGATAAAAGTACTAGGAGATAAAAGGCTTTAAATAAAAACTCCTGCTGGTTGGAAGGTTTTATGTTGTTTTGGGGGTTCTTTTTTGTTTTTTTTTTGTAATTTTGGAAAGTGATATTATTTGGTGGGTTGAAGGAGTTTTCCAATGGGGTATTCTAGAAGATAACTGAAAACTAAAAATAGTTGTCATTGGTTTGGAGAGATCCAGGATGAAATTAAATCAGTGCAGCCTCACAATGCTGGGGACCTGGAAACAGAAGATGCCTTTAATACAGAAACACGTCAGGACTCATAAGACATTTGGAAATACAGCATAAAGATCACTGAAACTACAAAAATTCACTTCTGCAGCCCAATTACAGCAGGCAGTCGTGGTAGATTCTACAATACTCTTTTGCATTACTTTATTTTTACATACAGAAGTCAATTGTTTAAAAATAAGTATCTTCCAATTTGTCATATCCACCTTTCAGTGTGAAAAAAACAGTAACTCTGTACCCAAATCTTCATTTGGGTACACCATCACCTCTAATGAAAAATCCTACAGCTTTGACTTTCCTAATTGTTCATGGGAGTGTCACTGAGAAAACAGGTTCCAGATCTTCTCAGTACAGCAATAAAGGGCTAAAATCAGCACCAAAACCTTAGTTTTGCCATAAAAAATATAAACAGGGACCAAAGCAAGCAAAAAGCAAGAAGAAATTTTCCAAAACTGAGGAATTTGTTTGTCTACAATGACCTAACTTCACACAGAGAGAATACACAGCCCTGATGACCAAATTATGAATAATGGACCAGAAGCAAGGAAAAAAAGCTGCAAATTATCCGATTTTACCTACAGGAAACTCAGTCACAGACATTACTTCTCCTCACCTTGCTGTTATATAGTTAAGATATAACAAATTATTAAATGGATTCAAAGAACATTCACAGGCATTTCATTTCAGCCTGCACCACTAAATGAACTGCATTTAGTTTGACCACAATAAAGAACTTGCAGTTATTTAAAAAAAAAAAAAAAAAAAAAAAC